>NC_041384.1:308159956-308173645 GCF_002162155.2 Triticum dicoccoides
GGGCCTGGGGGTGCGTGGCCGTCTCCGTGGCGCTGGAAGAGAGCCTCAGGGGCGCGAGGTAGGCAGGGAGGAGGTGGCGGCCTCAGCGTGCGTCGTGCCCGCCTTCGCCTCTGCCTACTGGCAGAGGTTGAAGACGACTGGCACTGGCCAGCTGGGCTGGGCCGGCTGGAGGAGCTGGGCCACTACAGTAACAGGCCAGGTGGGCTTTGCCAGGTAGGTTCCTCTCTTTCTAATTCTGTTTCTGTTTTCTATTTATGTTATTTTATTTTGATTTAGTTTATAACCCAAACCATTTTAATAAATCCTGAAAACAATTGTGGGCATTAAATGAATTATTACAGATGCCCTTATCTATTTCCATAATTATTGGAGCATTTAAAAATATTAATAGTATTTCAAAGCCCCAATTCAAATACAATATGGGTTATTCAAAAATCAAGAATGGCCTAAAAATATGTACATTATTTTTGGCAGAGGTTTTCACCTTTATAAAAAATAATGAACTTTTCTAAAGGGCATTCTGGGTTCATTGAAAATATTTTTATTTTGATCCTAATTGCATTTCATTTGGTGCTAGGGCTTGTCATCTCCATTTCAAATCTTCTGAGTAAATTAGACATGATGCAAGACCATATGTTAGCACTAGGCATTACCAGAACTTGGGATGTGACAGGATCCGACAGAGTTATCGTCTTTAAACGAACTCCTAGATCGCATTGCCGCATTGGGAGTCGCTACACACTACGATCGGATTGGGCTTAAACCCGACCAGAGAGAAATTAAAACTCCGCCGATCACCCACCAGATAGCGGTAGTCGAGGAGCAAGACAACTCTTCCTCTATATTGAGGACGAACTATGTTCGGATATCCGATCTCAAAGAGCCGGGCACCTACCGGCAGAAAGACACACCTTGTGCTCCGAACATAGAATCGGACGATAAACTCAAAAAACCAGTTGATATCCCGGACCCCGAACTGCTAAGTCCGGAAGATCTTCAGACTCCGGATCCAAAATTGGGTCAGGGTTCGGATTTAAATCCAACCACCCACCCAGATATAAGCGCTCTCTTGAGCATACAACAGCAGTCTCAGGAAATGGTCCACCACTTCTGGGCCAGATTCCTCCTTGTCAAAAACCAGTTGAAAAGACGCGATCTCAGTGTTCCGCAACAATTGCATGGACAAAGGAATCATCAATGCCATCAACCGCCATCGCATATTACACTTCGCTGACTTGGCAAGTATCATGCAAAAGTACAGCGCATTGGAAAGCGCTTAGAAAACTCAGGCAGCCCGTTGGGAACCATTGGTTCCCACTCAACCCCTCGTTCAAGCGAAAAGGGCGCACCCTTATGGCACGCTCGGACCAATAGTAAAGAAATATAAGCCTGTTACGGGGCGCGGAACCATTCTGGAAGGATGGCTCGATGGGCCATGCAAAATACACACAACACCGGATGACATACCAACCCACAACCTTAGAGCATGTTGGATACTTTGGCAAGTGGCCAAGAGCGGTGAGGATATCCTCACCAGGAATACCCCAGAACAACACCTCCAGAAGACTACGACCTCAAAGTATTGATGGTCTTCGAGACGTTCGCTTCAAACAATAGGCGCAAAAGGGCACTCCGTGAACTCGCCGAAGTCTGCCAAATCGCAGCAATAAACCCTTAGAACGACACGGCTATAACTTTTAATGCCGGTGACGAGCCAAAATACAGGACAGTCCGAGCACCAGCCGCCTTGGTCCTCAGCCCAATCATGGATGGCTTTCGGCTCATCAAGGTTCCCATGGACGGAGGCAGCGGACTAAACCTCATCTATGAAGATACACTATGCAAAATGGAAATAGACAGGATCCGCGTCGAGCAAAGCAGCACGACCTAACGAGGAATCATTCCCAGTCGGGAGGCACGGTGTGCAGGAAAAATCACACTTGACGTGGTATTCGGCACGCCAGAGAATTATCGGTCTGAAGAGATAACCTTCCATGTAGCCCCTTTCAACAGCGGATATCACGCCCTCTTGGGGCGAGATGCATTTACACGCTTCCAAGCTGTACCTCATTACGGATACCTGAAGCTTAAGATGCCTAGCCCCAATGGCATAATCACTCTCGCCAATGATCCAAACACAGCACTCTGCGCCAAAAATAAAACCGCATCTCTGGCCCTTGACGAATTATCTGAAGCCCTCACGACCGAAGAATTAACCGCACCACACTTCACGGTGGACAGGGACGATGTGATCCTCGACAAACGACCCAAATCCACCTCCTTCAAACCGGCAGAAGAAATAGTGAAATTCCAAGTCCATCCAACGGACCCCAAGAAGACAACATCTATTGGAGCACAACTAGACCCAATGGTTGATGCCACGCTGCGAGAGTTCCTGCGTGAGAACTGGGATATATTCACCTCGCACCCTTCTGATATGCCAGGAATCCCACGCAAGTTGGCTGAACACGGCCTCAATATATTGAGGGGATATAAACCGGTCAAGCAAACACTACGACGCTTTTCCGAACCCAAACGTCAAGCTATGGGGGAGGAGCTAGCCAAGCTAATCGAGGCCGGATTCATTAGAGAAATAGAACACCTGGACTGGCTGGCAAACTTGGTGATCGTACCAAAGAAGGACATATCCTGGCGCCTGTGCATCGATTTCAAAGACCTCAATAAGGCTTGCCCCAAGGATCCCTTCCCCCTCCCCCATGTCGAGCAGATCATTGATGCTACTGCAGGACACGACTCATTGTGCTTCCTCGACGCATATTCGAGATACCATCAAATTAAAATGAAGGAGTCCAATCAAGCCGCAACATCATTCATTACCCCATATGGGCCATTCTGCTTCAACACCATGCCCTTCAGGCTCAAACATGCCGGCGCCACCTACCAACGCATGATTCAAACATGCCTAGAGAAACAGATCGGCAAGAAAGTTGGAGCATATGTGGAAGATGTCATCATAAAAACTAGGCACGTCGAAACACTCATAGCCGATTTACGCCTCACATTCGACAACCTCCGTGCGTATGGCATCAAGCTCAATCCGGAAAAGTGTGTTTTCGGTGTCCCTGCGGGAAAACTGCAGGGCTTCATCGTTTCCAATAGAGGAATTGAAGCAAATCCAGCCAAAATCCGAGCTTTTTCACAATTGGCTACGCCAACGGACCTTAAAAAGATCCAAAAACTCGCTGGTTGCGTGGCAGCTTTAAGCCGCTTTATCTCCAGATTGGGAGAAAAGGCATTACCACTCTATCGCCTTCTGCGACGCACCGATCACTTCGAGTGGATGGATGCGGCAATGGCCCAACTGGAAGAAATAAAAACCCTTCTAGGAAGCAACCCAATCCCGGCCGCGCCCAACGTCAATGAACCCATGTTATTATACATATCGGCAACACACCAGGTGGTGAGTGTCGTGCTCGTCGTTAAGAGAGAGCAGGATGGAGACAAATTTCTGCTTTAGAAGCCGGTATACTACGTATCCACTATCCTCACACTATGCAAATCCTGGTACCATCATTATCAAAAGATAGCGTACGCGGTCTTCATGGCATCCCAAAAGCTACAACTCTACTTCCAGGAGTGTTCGATCACGGTGGCCTCTGAAGTACCACTCAATGACATAATAAACAAGCGCGATGCCACGGGCCGGATTGCCAAATGGGCCATTGAGCTCCTTCCATTTGACATAACATACAAACCACGTCGAGCCATTAAATCCCAGGTACTGGCTGACTTCGTCGCCGAATGGACAGAGGCCGATCCCTAAAGAATACGACACATATTCCAACTAGGTTATGTATTTTGATGGTTCCAAAATGCTGGCAGGTCTAGGAGCGGGCACCATTTTAACGTCCCCCACTGGAGACATCGTCCAGTATGTATTGCAAATATTATACACAAACTCCAACAACGCAGCCAAATATGAGGCCTTATTGCATGGTCTTTGGATGGCTGTCTCCATGGGCATACAACGCCTGGAATTGCGCGGGGACTCAATGTCACACCCTAGCTAGTCATGCATTAGAGTGTTGCATCATGTTTACTCTTTCATCAGAAACTTGAAATGGGGATCTGTGAAACCCTCAGAATCATTTTGAAAATGACCCAAATAAAACTTTCTCCAAAAGGGTCCAAGAAAATGCTCATGTTGCTCTCTGAAAATATTGGACAGAGATAAAAATCAAACCAATATTTTTAAGAGCTCATAGGTATTTATTTTGGGCATTTGGAATTAATGCATAAATATTTGCATTGGAAATATATTAATTATATATATTAATATATGTCCAAATATTATGCCAATTATAAAGGAGCTCTGGAATAATATATCTAGCTCCTGCAAAAATTGGCATAAGTTAAATAAATGATTTAATATATTATTTAAATCAAAACAAATGTCAGAAATTAGAAAACAGAAAAATAAATAACAGGAGGAGCTTACCTGGGCTCCTCCCTGTGCGGCCCAGCCAGCTGGCCGGCCCAGCAAGCCAGCCCAGCCCACCACCGCCGTCGTCCTCCTGGCGCCAGTCGGCCAGGCGTGTGGCCGGCGCGCGCGCACGGCCGGAGCGCCACGCCACCAGCTCGACTGCCTGCCTCCCCCGCTAGCGCGACGCCACGACGCTTCTTCTTGGTGCCGCCCCGATCCCCTGGCCTTATCCCCCCTCTCTCCCGTGCTGCTCCCTCTCTCTCTCTCACGGCCGAACACCACCATCGCCGCCGTTCGCCATAGCAGTCGTCTCCGGCCACCCCTCGCTCCCCCGACTAGCCCAGAGGCTCCGCCGCGACCCCCTCTTCCTCCCCACCGCTCCACGGCCCTCCGGAAGGCCTGCATCGCCGCCCACGTCGCCGTTCCCCTCCTCGGCCACCGGAGATCATCGCCGTCGATTCGCCGTCTCCAGCGCGTCCCCGAGCCCGCTTCGACGCCCACTGCAACCGCGGTGAGCTCCGCCACCGTTTCCCCCTCTTTTTCCCCTCGTTCCCGCGCCGTAACCTCGTTCCCACCACGGCCGAACCTCCGCTGTCGCCGAGCTCGCCGTCGACGTAGCTCCGGTGACCATTTGGTCACCCCGGCGAGTCCAACAAGTTCGTAAGGCACCGTAGAGCATCCCTAGCGCCTCGCTTGGCTCGCCTTCGAGCTCCAACCCCGTTTCCGCGCACGACCGAACCCCGGCGGCCGCAGCCGAGCTCGCCGCCGTCAACTCCGGCCACCCCAGGCCCAGCCACGGCCACCGTCCGACGCGCCATCGAGCTAGCTATCGAACGCACCTAGCCGCACGCCGTTTGGAGCACCACAGAGGAAACCCGAGGCCCCTGTACGCTGCGGACCTCGCCGGCGACTAACCGCCGGCGGGTTTGACTTGTCCGACCTGGGGTTTGACCCCCCCAGGGTCACTGACGCGTGGGCCCCATCGGCCAGGTGGTCAGTTAGTGCTAATTACCGTTAGTCAACCCCCCCTGACACTGACAGTGGGCCCCAGTGCCACTAATCCCTAATTAGGATTAATTTAATCCTGTTAAACCCCCCTGTCACTGACGTGTGGCCCCCACACGTCAGGTTTGACCTCAGCCAGCCGCAGTTGACCACTGACGTCATGCTGACGTCATGCTGGCGCAATATTTATATTTCTGGATTTAAATTAAATCAGGAAATTCCAGAATATTATTTAAACTTCAAAAATTCATAACTTTTATTCTGTAACTCCAAATTGGACAAATTATATATGAAAAATGATCAGAAAAATCCAATCTATCCATTTGTACTATTTTCATGCATGATCAAACAAGTTAAATTGATGTTTTAAGCAGAACAAGGAAAAGCACTTTAAAAGGCCATGTTTGAGTTTGAAATTTGAATCTTTGATTCAAATTTGTTCAAACCCTTCTGGTTTTAGTTGCATTAGCCCAACACACTCATATTGCCATGTTTCATGCATGCATCATTTTGTTGCACATTGTTTGGTGACAGTTGTGTATCGGTGTCCTTTGCGACAGGTTCTGCCTCCGAGGAGTACCGTGATTACCCTAACGAAGAACCGTATCAGTGCATCGAACCATCAGGCAAGCAACCAACCATTTGATCATATCGATACAATCCCATGTTCTCGCTCCTGCTCTCTTTTACTGCATTAATACAACGCGTTTCAAACTGCTGTGGGCTACGGTAGTTGAACCCATTTCCTCTGCATGACCTGTCATTGCCACAGTAACTAGATGAAACCCACTAGCATGTGTAGGAGTTGATTGAGCCATATGTATGTGTTGTTCCTACCTTGCTATGCCTGCTATGCTTAGAGTCGTGTCAGGTCTGGTTCATCTGGGTGATGGGCTAGAGTGAAATGATTATGTCGGTAATGAAAGTGGTGTGGTGAACACGATTTGGTAAAGGTATCGATGAGAGGCCATGTAGGAGTACATGGTGGGTTGTTTCATTGAAGCCGACCTTAAGCACTGAGATCTGTATGTGTGATTTAAGATACAGCTACTACCATGCATTGGGCCCTGAAATATGACCCCGCTCGACTTCTTATTCACCCTAGCTCTCTGTCCAGGAGTTGCAAGTAGTTTCTAGTGTTTGTAGCCTACTGGAGGCCGTGGACAGCGCTGACCGTAGGGGTGGGCTGTGATGCGGTAGGTACGTGGCACGGTGTACCGAATACCCGTTAGGTATCTCGGGAACCCTGTTCACATCGTTCGGGGCCGTATGGGAAACCTCGGCCAGACTCCCTGCGGATGGAACCTGAATAGGCGATAAACCTGGACTAGAGGCTTAAGTGTTTAGGTAGGTCGTGGTCTACACCCACGTCGGCTTTCGCTTGAAGTCTGCCGAGCACATGTCGTGTGCAGACGCTAAGTGGTGGAAACATGTATGAAGAAGTACACCCCTGCAGGGTTATCATAATCTATTCGAATAGCCGCGTCCGCGGTAAAGGACTACTTGGTTGCCTATACAGTTCATAGACAAGTAAATGGAAACTGCTAAAAGCCTCAAGATAAGTGTGAGTGCCGAGGATGGCTCTTCCGTAGGAAGACGGAGGCGGATCCTCGGTAGTGTATTGAATTGGTGGGTAGTGGACTCGTGTGCGCAAAACCATTTCAAGTTGGAGTATCGTAGGATAGCCTAGCCAAGAGTCAAAGCTGGCTTGCTGCAATAACTCCACCAACCTTCTTGATAACATGCATGTATGTAGGATCTGATGTAAGTCTTGCTGAGTACCTTTGTACTCATGTTGCTATAATCCACATTTTTACAGAAGACGCTGCAACCCCTTCTGATGGGTTCTATGTAGACGTTGACATCAACGAGTAGGCTAAAGACCCAGGTGGTGACCCTGAGCTTGTGAAGGACCACGTAGTATAGCTAGGCTTTCCAAGCCTCTTTTATTTTACCAGTTGTCTGTACTCAGACAAGTTACTTCCGCTGCTGGTTTGTATGACTGTATGACTTGTATGTTGGGTCGTGAGACCCGTACCTTTGTGTATGTTATGTATGGCTCCCTGAGCCTTAAATAAAGTACTTATGTCGTAGAGTCATGTTGTAATGCTTCGTTGTATTTGCACATATCGAGCATATTGTGTGTATGATTGAAATGCTTGGTATGTGTGGGATCTGACTATCTAGTTGTTTATCTTTAGTAGCCTCTCTTACCGGGAAATGTCTCCTAGTGTTACCGCTGAGCCATGGTAGCTTGCTACTGCTCTGGAACACTTAGGCTGGCCGGCATGTGTCCTTCTTCGTTCCTGTGTCTGTCCCTTCGGGGAAATGTCACGCTTTGAGTACCGGAGTCCTGTTAGCCCGCTACAGCCCGGTTTACCGGAGTCCTGCTAGCCCAGTGCTACAGCCCGGACCCACTTGCTGATGACCGACACGTTCGAAGCTGGGTCATGGATGCCTGTCCCTGTAAGTCTGTGCCACTTTGGGTTTACGATTAGTCATGTCAGCCCGGGCTCTTTATCATATGGATGCTAGCGACACTATCATTTACGTGAGCCAAAAGGCGCAAACGGCCCCGGGCAAAGGTAAGGCGACACCCGTGGGGATACCGTGCGTGAGGCCGCAAAGTGATATGAGGTGTTACCGGCTAGATCGATGTGACATCGAGTCGGGGTCCTGACAGCGTTGGCATCAGAGCCGGACTGCCTGTAGGTTCTCCAAGCCAAACTGGTCGATGTTGAGTCTAGAAATTCTTTAGTTATATGTAGGGGAATTGTTTGTGGGTTGGAACGTAAGGCTCTTTTTACTCCTTTATCTTATGACATTCTGATCTGAGTCAGTCCATTCTTCCACCGGGGGTTAAGGAATTAGGATCTATTCTCTCTATCAGGATCACGTGTTACTAATCAGTAGTACCTTATAAGTTTGATGGATACAAGCCTAGTTCAGTTCTACTACCACATTATGTTGCTAGGATGGATTCAGAACTTTGATATGATGATGTTGAGTGTGTACGAAATCCTTTGTCAAATGTCTCAAATCCTTCTTGAGCATTTACAGCTGTTATGCTGCCGAAATTTTGCTAGAAATTCTAATGCCTTTGCATTATGATTGTGCTTTCAGATGGCCACTCGCGACCTCAATCAAGTGGTTCGCCTGACTCGATGCCTAGATGTACCCGGCCATACTGCCAAGTTGGTCAGGGTAATGACTGAGGCTGGATACCGCTGGTATCCTGAGTACACGGTCGAAGAGCAATTCCGGGACTTTAATCAAAGCCAGTATCTCTGCACTGTCAGGATATTTCCATCTTATCCTGGATCCACCGAGCCTCTTCACTGCTCCTATGGACTCGGGGTTACTATTGAGATGGCTGTGCAGGATGCCGCCTACTCTATGATGACCATTATGCGAGGATCACTTCCGGGAGCACAAGGGCAGATCTGGTTTATTTCGGGACTCTGATTTCCGGTATATGCCAGGATCACTTCCGGGAGCACAAGGGTATCTCCAGGCTATCTATGCTGACCCCACCCAGGAGGATTCACGGACTCGCACCACTGCTGAGATGCTCGAGGATAAGGACCGTGAAAATCGGGCCTTAAGGTTAGAGCTCTTCAATACCCGTGCTGACCACTGGGCTACTTTGACTCGGTTCGCACCGGCGGTGCAAGCTGGATGTTTAGATATGCGCGATCTCTATCCTGTGAGATCTGCTCTGCCAGACGTGATGGTTTGGCGTGATGTAGGAGGCATCACCCCACCTCGCGGTCCCCGCAGGCCACCGTCTGTTGGTCCAAGGCCTCATCCTAGCCCCTATGGTCCACAAGCTCCGCGAGATCGTCTGTTTCCGGATGATCATGTTGAGCTTCCAGGCTATGGAGGTGACTTCTACGAGGACTACTACGGATCGGTCTGAGTTAGTGGTAGTATCACTAGTTCGCACTAGCTGTGTCGTCTATCGTCCCGCGTGACTCGTGGGATATGACCTAGTTTGTACTCTTTCCGGAGGTGTAGAAAAATAATGTATAGGAGCTTGGAATGCCTCTGATGAGATGTAATCCTCTTTCACCGTAATAGTACTTTGTTTGGTCTTGTACTAAACCCTGTATGGTGTGTATGACGATGGAATAAAGAAGCAGTTTCTGTATCTACCATGTCATACGGATGATCATCTTGCATTTCGAGTTATTCCTTACATTTTTATCCTATGTCGGAATTTTATCATTCTGACTAAATCATTGTCTTGTTTACCTAGGATGGTCAACACGCGCGCTAACCCTGCTTCTCAAGAGCAGGCCGAAGGCAGTGAAGGCAGGAATGAAAATCTGCCTCATCCTCCTTCACTAGCCGAGGTTATGATGGAAGCTGAGAGAAACAAGCGGGAGACCAACCGTTTGTTGGAGCGTATTGAACAGAACACAGCACACCATCAGAGGACTAACGTGGTGTCACTCAGTGATTTTATCAAATTACATCCACCCACGTTCCACCACTCCGTCGAGCCTCTCGACGCTGATGACTGGCTTCGCAGTATCTCTCATAAACTGCGTTCCGCGCTGGTAGCGGAGGCTGACAAGGTCACCTTTGCTGCATATCATCTTGAAGGCCCCGCCAGTCTATGGTGGGAGAATTATGGAGCTATGCGCCCGGCGGGCCATGTCACTACTTGGGCTGAATTCAGCGAGGCTTTCCGTGAACATCACATTCCGGAGGGTCTCATGGACCGTAAACGTGAAGAATTTTGCAGTTTCACCCAAGGCCGACTTTCTGTGGATGTTTACAGCAGGGAGTTCGGTAATCTCGCACGATATGCAACCGAGGAAGTTTCTACTGACGCCAAGAAGCAAGCAAGGTTCCGTAAGGGCCTTAGTCCTGAGCTTCGCCGTGACCTCCGTCTGCATGAGTGCACATCCTTCCAGAAACTTGTCAACAAAGCCATCAGTGCTGAAACTGGTTAGACTGACTATGACGCAACACGCAAGCATGGCCGTGATATGGGTTCCTCATCCGGTGCTGGTCCTCAGAAGCGCCGCGTGTGGGTACCCAACACCGCCCTGCCACCCAGGTTCACACCGAGGCCATCCTTCTAGGCGCCTCGCCCCGTTCAACAGTCTGCACCGGCCAAGCCCTATGGGGGTCCAACTAACAATGCTCCTCCACGTACCATTTCCGTGACTTGTTTCAAGTGTGGGGAATCTGGTCACTATATGCGTGAGTGTCCCCAGACCAACCCCAATCAATCTGCTAAAGCTGTTGGCCGTGGCAAGCCGACAGGAAAAATATTCCACGCCAAGCCGGTCACCGCTTCACGTGGCCATGTCAACTGTATCTCTGCCGAAGAAGCTCAAGAGGATCCCAACGTCGTTCTCGGTACGCTTCTTGTTAATTGCCACCCGGCATCTGTTCTTTTCGATACAGGAGCGTCTCATTCTTTTATATCTGAAAACTATGCTCGCTTGCATAACGTCGCATTCGGTGATATGCCAACCTCTATGGTAATTCAAACTCCGGGATCCAAGTGGCAAACTTCTAGAGTAAGCCATGGAAATGAAATCCAAGTCGACAGACTTGTTTTCCTCGCGTCTTTGATAGCCCTTAAATCTTCAGATATTAATATCATTTTGGGTATGGGCTGGATGTCAGCTCATCAAGCCAAAATTGATTGCTTCTCTAGGACTGTTCAACTCACCCATCCTTCGGGGAAGATAGTCAATGTCTTGACCCGAATAGCCAAGCGACAATTATATTCTCTTAACGCCAGCCCTTTGCCAGACCTTGAGGACGTTCCGGTAGTCCGTGACTTCCCGGATGTCTTCCCAGAGGAATTGCCAGGTGTTCCACCTGACAGGGATGTTGAGTTCGTAATAGACCTCATCCCCGGAACCGTTCCGATTGCTAGAAGACCTTATAAGATGGCACCCCTAGAACTAGCCGAGCTTAAGAAACAACTCGATGAGTCCTTGAAAAAGGGTTTCATCCGACCTAGCTCATCTCCGTGGGCTTGCCCCGTCCTATTCGTCAAGAAGAAGGATGGTACGGACCGGATGGTTGTAGATTACCGACCTATCAATTTGGTCACAATCAAGAACAAATATCCGCTTCCCAGGATCAACGACCTGTATGATCAGCTTGCTGGATCCTCAGTCTTCTCCAAGATGGATTTGAGGTTGGGCTACCATCAAATCAAAATCAGAAACGGGGACATTCCTAAAACGGCCTTTGTTACTCGTTATGGCCAATACGAGTACACCGTCATGTCCTTCGGTTTAACCAACGCTCCAGCCACTTTTTCTCGGTTAATGAACTCAATCTTCATGGAGTATTTGGATAAATTCGTCGTGGTTTACCTCGATGATATACTCATCTACTCCAAGAACGAGGAAGAACATGCCGAACATCTAAGGCTAGTGTTGCAGAAACTTCGAGAGCATCGCCTTTATGCCAAATTTTCTAAATGTGAATTCTGGTTGCCAGAAGTGACCTATCTGGGTCATGTAATATCTGGTAAAGGTATTGCTGTTAACCCTGAGCGAGTTCAAGCCGTCCTTAATTGGAATCCACCTGAATCGGTCAAGAAAGTTCAGAGCTTTCTAGGCTTAGCGAGCTATTGTCGTCGCTTTGTCGAGAACTTCTCCAAAGTTGCTAAACCTCTAACCGAACTCCTCAAGAAAGATAAGAAGTTCGAGTGGACTCCACAATGTGAGCACAGCTTTCAGGAACTGAAAAGACGCCTGACTTCTGCTCCCGTACTGGTACCGCCAGACTTCTCCAAGGACTTTGTTATCTACTGCGACGCCTCGCGACAAGGACTAGGTTGCATTCTCATGCAAGATCGACACGTAATTGCCTACGCTTCACGGCAATTGCACACACATGAGGAGAATTATCCTACTCATGATCTAGAGCTTGCAGCCGTAGTCTATGCACTTAAAACCTGGCGACATTACCTCCTCGGTAATCGTTGCGAAATATTCACTGATCACCAAAGTCTGAAGTACATCTTCACCCAACCGGATTTGAATCTCAGGCAAAGACGTTGGGTCGAGTTGATCACAGATTTCGACTTAGGAATAACCTACACCCCAGGGAAAGCCAACGTCATGGCTGATGTGCTAAGTTGTAAATCTTATTGTAACAATCTGATGTTACAACAAAGTCAACCGCTTCTCCATGAGGAATTTCGGAAGCTTAACCTTCACATTGTACCTCAAGGTTTTCTTTCCACCTTGGTAGCGAAACCTACTCTTACGGATCAAATCATTGCTGCCCAGAAGCGAGATAAGGGAATAGCTAAGATCAAGGAGAACATTGCTAGCGGAGGTGCTAGTTGTTTCTCCACAAAT
Organism: Triticum dicoccoides; assembly: GCF_002162155.2. NCBI lineage: Eukaryota > Viridiplantae > Streptophyta > Magnoliopsida > Poales > Poaceae > Triticum > Triticum dicoccoides. The sequence goes on from NC_041384.1 coordinate 308,172,752, forward strand.
GATCATGGTGTTGTGTACTTTGAGAACCGTCTAGTGGTTCCCAAGAACCAGCATCTACGGCAGTTGATCCTTAAGGAGGCTCATGAATCTCCTCTCACCATTCATCCCGGTAGTACTAAGATGTATCAGGACCTACGCCAGAGGTTCTGGTGGACTAGGATGAAGAGAGAAATTGCTCAGTATATTGCTAATTGCGACGTCTGTCGTCGTGTAAAAGCAGAGCATCAACGGCCTGCTGGCACCCTTCAACCCTTAGCTATTCCTGAATGGAAATGGGATAAAATTGGTATGGATTTCATTACCGGTTTTCCCAGGACCAAGAGAGGGAATAATGCTATTTTCGTCGTGGTCGATCGTCTTTCCAAATTAGCCCATTTCCTACCTGTTCGTGAGAGTATAACCGCTAGTCAGCTGGCAGACTTATACATCTCCCGAATAGTATCCCTTCATGGTGTTCCTTTGGAAATTAACTCGGATCGAGGAAGTCTTTTCACCTCTCGATTTTGGGAAAGTTTCCAAAATGCTATGGGAACCCGTCTCTCCTTTAGCACCGCTTTCCACCCTCAGTCGAGTGGTCAAGTGGAACGCGTCAACCAGATTCTAGAAGACATGCTTCGAGCCTCTGTTATCTCATTCGGAATGGACTGGGAGAAGTGCCTTCCATTTGCCGAATTCGCTTACAACAACAGCTATCAATCTAGCTTGGGTAAAGCCCCTTTTGAAGTTCTCTATGGACGACGGTGTCGAACACCCCTTAACTGGTCAGAGACCGGGGAAAGACAATTCTTTGGCCCGGACATGATTCAGGAAGCAGAAGAACAAGTTCGCATCGTTCGTGAAAAGTTGAAAACAGCCCAATCTCGTCAAAAGAGTCAATATGACCGAAAACATAAG
>NC_041384.1:308175083-308217666 GCF_002162155.2 Triticum dicoccoides
CTCTCTCTCTCTCACGGCCGAACACCACCATCGCCGCCGTTCGCCATAGCAGTCGTCTCCGGCCACCCCTCGCTCCCCCGACTAGCCCAGAGGCTCCGCCGCGACCCCCTCTTCCTCCCCATCGCTCCACGGCCCTCCGGAAGCCCTGCATCGCCGCCCACGTCGCCGTTCCCCTCCTCGGCCACCGGAGATCATCGCCGTCGATTCGCCGTCTCCAGCGCGTCCCCGAGCCCGCTTCGACGCCCACTGCAACCGCGGTGAGCTCCGCCACCGTTTCCCCCTCTTTTTCCCCTCGTTCCCACGCCGTAACCTCGTTCCCACCACGGCCGAACCTCCGCCGTCGCCGAGCTCGCCGTCGACGCAGCTTCGGTGACCATTTGGTCACCCCGGCGAGTCCAACAAGTTCGTAAGGCCCCGTAGAGCATCCCTAGCGCCTCGCTTAGCTCGCCTTCGAGCTCCAACCCCGTTTGCGCGCACGACCGAACCCCGGCGGCCGCAGCCGAGCTCGCCGCCGTCAACTCCGGCCACCCCAGGCCCAGCCACGGCCACCGTCCGACGCGCCATCGAGCTAGCTATCCAACGCACCTAGCCGCATGCCGTTTGGAGCACCACAGAGGAAACCCGAGGCCCCTGTACGCCGCGGACCTCGCCGGCGACTAACCGCCGGTGGGTTTGACTTGTCCGACCTGGGGTTTGACCCCCCCAGGGTCACTGACGCGTGGGCCCCATCGGCCAGGTGGTCAGTTAGTGCTAATTACCGTTAGTCAACCCCCCCTGACACTGACAGTGGGCCCCAGCGCCACTAATTCCTAATTAGGATTAATTTAATCCTGTTAAACCCCCCTGTCACTGACGTGTGGCCCCCACACATCAGGTTTGACCTCAGCCAGCCGCAGTTGACCACTGACGTCATGCTGACGTCATGCTGGCGCAATATTTATATTTCTGGATTTAAATTAAATCAGGAAATTCCAGAATATTATTTAAACTTCAAAAATTCATAACTTTTATTCTGTAACTCCAAATTGGACAAATTATATATGAAAAATGATCAGAAAAATCCAATCTATCCATCTGTACTATTTTCATGCATGATCAAACAAGTTAAATTGATGTTTTAAGCAGAACAAGGAAAAGCACTTTAAAAGGCCATGTTTGAGTTTGAAATTTGAATCTTTGATTCAAATTTGTTCAAACCCTTCTGGTTTTAGTTGCATTAGCCCAACACACTCATATTGCCATGTTTCATGCATGCATCATTTTGTTGCACATTGTTTGGTGACGGTTGTGTATTGGTGTCCTTTGCGACAGGTTCTGCCTCCGAGGAGTACCGTGATTACCCTAACGAAGAACCGTATCAGTGCATCGAACCATCAGGCAAGCAACCAACCATTTGATCATATCGATACAATCCCATGTTCTCGCTCCTGCTCTCTTTTACTGCATTAAGACAACGCGTTTCAAACTGCTGTGTGCTATGGTAGTTGAACCCATTTCCTCTGCATGACCTGTCATTGCCACAGTAACTAGATGAAACCCACTAGCATGTGTAGGAGTTGATTGAGCCATATGTATGTGTTGTTCCTACCTTGCTATGCCTGCTATGCTTAGAGTCGTGTCAGGTCTGGTTCATCTGGGTGATGGTCTAGAGTGAAATGATTATGTCGGTAATGAAAGTGGTGCGGTGAACACGATTTGGTAAAGGTATCGATGAGAGGCCATGTAGGAGTACATGGTGGGTTGTTTCATTGAAGCCGACCTTAAGCACTAAGATCTGTATGTGTGATTTAAGATACAGCTACTACCATGCATTGGGCCCTGAAATATGACCCCGCTCGACTTCTTATTCACCCTAGCTCTCTGTCCAGGAGTTGCAAGTAGTTTCTGGTGTTTGTAGCCTACTGGAGGCCGTGGACAGCGCTGACCGTAGGGGTGGGCTGTGATGCGGTAGGTACGTGGCACGGTGTACCGAATACCCGTTAGGTATCTCGGGAACCCTGTTCACATCGTTCGGGGCCGTATGGGAAACCTCGGCCGGACTCCCTGCGGATGGAACCTGAATAGGCGATAAACCTGGCCTAGAGGCTTAAGTGTTTAGGTAGGTCGTGGTCTACACCCACGTCGGCTTTCGCTTGAAGTCTGCCGAGCACATGTCGTGTGCAGACGCTAAGTGGTGGAAACATGTATGAAGAAGTACACCCCTGCAGGGTTATCATAATCTATTCGAATAGCCGCGTCCACGGTAAAGGACTACTTGGTTGCCTATACAGTTCATAGACAAGTAAATGGAAACTGCTAAAAGCCTCAAGATAAGTGTGAGTGCCGAGGATGGCTCTTCCGTAGGAAGACGGAGGCGGATCCTCGGTAGTGTATTGAATTGGTGGGTAGTGGACTCGTGTGCGCAAAACCATTTCAAGTTGGAGTATCGTAGGATAGCCTAGCCAAGAGTCAAAGCTGGCTTGCTGCAATAACTCCACCAACCTTCTTGATAACATGCATGTATGTAGGATCTGATGTAAGTCTTGCTGAGTACCTTTGTACTCATGTTGCTATAATCCACATTTTTACAGAAGACGCTGCAACCCCTTCTGATGGGTTCTATGTAGACGTTGACATCAACGAGTAGGATAAAGACCCAGGTGGTGACCCTGAGCTTGTGAAGGACCACGTAGTATAGCTAGGCTTTCCAAGCCTCTTTTATTTTACCAGTTGTCTGTACTCAGACAAGTTACTTCCGCTGCTGGTTTGTATGACTGTATGACTTGTATGTTGGGTCGTGAGACCCGTACCTTTGTGTATGTTATGTATGGCTCCCTGAGCCTTAAATAAAGTACTTATGTCGTAGAGTCATGTTGTGATGCTTCGTTGTATTTGCACATATCGAGCATATTGTGTGTATGATTGAAATGCTTGGTATGTGTGGGATCTGACTATCTAGTTGTTTATCTTTAGTAGCCTCTCTTACCGGGAAATGTCTCCTAGTGTTACCACTGAGCCATGGTAGCTTGCTACTGCTCTGGAACACTTAGGCTGGCCGGCATGTGTCCTTCTTCGTTCCTGTGTCTGTCCCTTCGGGGAAATGTCACGCTTTGAGTACCGGAGTCCTGTTAGCCCGCTACAGCCCGGTTTACCGGAGTCCTGCTAGCCCAGTGCTACAGCCCGGACCCACTTGCTGATGACCGACACGTTCGAAGCTGGGTCATGGATGCCTGTCCCTGTAAGTCTGTGCCACTTTGGGTTTACGACTAGTCATGTCAGCCCGGGCTCTTTATCATATGGATGCTAGCGACACTATCATATACGTGAGCCAAAAGGCGCAAACGGCCCCGGGCAAAGGTAAGGCGACACCCGTGGGGATACCGTGCGTGAGGCCGCAAAGTGATATGAGGTGTTACCGGCTAGATCGATGTGACATCGAGTCGGGGTCCTGACACTCAAACCTCGCAATATCTCAAATAAATGGAGACTTCGATGCCAAAGATCGTAAGATGGCGGCTTATCGGAATGCCATCCTAAAAATGCCAGCCCGATTCGAGGGGCTCGAGTTTCATCACATGGCCCAAGAAAGTAATTAGCAGCAGACATCCTTGCTTGCATCAGCGCCAAGAGCGACCCCGTCCCACCAAACATCTTTCTGGAAAGGCTTTTTAAGCCATCCGTTGTGTGGCAAGGGGAGAGCGGCATCACCAGTCTGGATCCGAACACAACCCCAGATTCCGAACACACCGATATCATCGGGGGCTTAGCCACCAAAATAACACCGTCGGCCCATCTCATTGTGGCAATCATTGCCCCATGGACCGAGCCCTTCTTGGCCTACCTTAATAGGAACGAACTCCCTGAGGATCAGAATGAGGCCTGTCGCATGTCCGGCGTCCTCCAAAGAAAAGTGCTACCGGTGTCCTCCAAAGATGTATCTCCTAGGAAGAGGGGCGGCAGCTCCTGGCTGAAATTCATGCGGGTCTCGGCGGGCACCACGCCGCAGCTCGGGCCCTTGTTAGCAAGGCCTTCCATATAGGTTTTTATTGGCCGATGGCCCGAGCAGATGCACAGGACCTTGTCCAACGTTGCGTCGGATGAAAACTCTTCGCCAACCAAAGCCATATGCCGCCCACCGGCTTACAAAAAATCCCCATCACTTGGCCTTTCGTGGTCTGGGGGCTCGATATGATCGGAACCCTTAAAGGAGGTAGCCATAATAAAAAGTATCTGCTGGTCATGGTGGATAAATTCACCAGGTTAAAACGGCCGAGTCCGGGCCGGTGATAGAATTCATATCCGGTGTTGTACACCGTTATGGTGTTCCACACAGCATCGTCACTGATAACGGCTCCAATTTCACATCCGATGAGGTGAAAACCTGGTGCGCTAATCTGGGCATCAAACTCGATTACGCCTCTGTCTATCATCCGCAAACAAACGGTCAAGTCGAACGAGCCAATGGTCTTATTATGAGCAGCATCAAGCCTAGACTAGTGCGCTCTTTCGAAGAATCAGACAAGCACTGGGTTGAGGAGCTCGACTCCGTACTCTGGGGGATGCGGACCACGCCCAATCGTACTACCGGATATACACCTTTCTTCATTGTGTACGGCGCAGAGGCAGTGTTACCCTGCGACATTATTCATGACTCACCTCGAGTGCACATGTACGAAGAGAGAGAGGCCGAGCTTGATCAGCAGGACAACTTAGATGCCCTAGAGGAAGAGCACGACGTCAGAAAAAGCCCATTCCGCATTTTACCAACAGCAGGCTCGTAGGTATCAAAGTAGAGAAGTGCGTGCCAAGACTTATAATGTTGGTGAACTTGTTCTACGCCTGCTGGAGAAGAAAAAGGACAAACTAAAGCCCAAGTGGGAGGGTCCCTTCATCATTGACTAAGTTCTCACCGGAGGAGCATACCGCCTGCATGATGCGTCAAACAATCGCTTAGAGCCGAACCCCTGGAACACGGCCAGACTCCGACGATTCTATGCCTAGCGCTGAACTCTGTGTTCGTCTCCTTCCCCCTGTTGTTTCCATCATTTTCTCTCTTTTCGTTTTTTCTCTTTAGCCTTAAAGCTTTTGTGCGGCTAGACCGTGCACCCCTGATGCATACATCTTCAAATATGTGCGTCCATTATACCTGGGGGCTTCTTGGACAAAACCTTGCTATTATTATTTTCCGAGCATCAAGCTCATCACATATGTGTTTTTCCCATATGTACCTTTTCTTCGCCATTATATGCATCGATATGACTTAAATTTTGGCCAAGACGGGTTGCCTGGCTCCTGTGCTTATGCCCTACGTTCCCGTTAATTCGGCTAGGGCATAAAGGGAGCACCTCTGCGGTTGTTACTGCCGGGTCATCCGGATGTGTACCTCAGACTGGGTGAAGCCTAAAGCTAGCATTCTTAAGGGAATATTCGGTCGGTGAAATTGTGAAGCCCCATAAGTTACATATACTGTTATTTTTCAATCACAGTTCGGACATGCATATTACATGCATGCACACCCGGGGAAAGGAACCCTTAACGGCACTATTCTCTCTAGAAGATGTTCCTTACAATCATAATGTAATATAACATAACTAGCTGGATACAACTTGTCTGTTCAAGCAACTATGAACCCTACGCCTGGTTTCCACGCATACCTCGGTCTATTTTACTGCTCAGGTATTCGGAAACACTCCGCACCTTCGAGTCCAGAGGTCGAAGTGAAAAGGTCTGCCATGACAATCATTTTACAATTCAGCTAGAGTAACATATGCCAGGGAAGGTACATAGTCATTTGGACTCAAAAATTTCCTCCTCTATACCATCCAGCAGGCTGTCTAACTTACAATCTTGTATTGAATACTTGGCGGCTATTTCTAGTTGGTCATATACCAAATTAACGGGAACTTCTTTTCCATCTGACCCTAGAGGTCCGACCCGAGCCATATGATTCGGATCAAGCTTGGTATATCCTGTTTTCACCATGGCCCAGGATTCCCGTGCACCTTCCCGGCAGGCCGATATCTTCCACAATCGAAAGTGCCGCCGCGCTCCCTTGAACAGCTATATAAGCTCCTCCTTCTTTCCTGGAGGGGAGGCGGATGGCCATAATGCCTTGGCAACACTTCACATCGCCTGCCAAGCCTGCTCGTGCACTTGCGACAGCTCTTGTAGTAGGTACCCCAGAATCCGTACATCTCCTCTTCGGGACGACTGGTCAGCATACCTACAGACAATAACTCTGTCAATCCCCTCCCCTTTGAGTTATTCGAAGGTAAGTTCAACCACATACTAATTATGCTGCATCACAGCCTTTTATTCTCCTTTACGAAGTCAACCAACTGGCCCCATACATCTTTCAGTTCCCTGCCCAGTCGGGTATTCGAATCCTTTAGCCTGTTTTTCTCCATCACGACTTTTGTTAGCACATGCTCACCATGGCTAGCAGTTTTTTGGCTTCTCATTCTCCCCCTTGAGCAGCTTTCAGTTGCTCTTGCAGTTGATGTAATGAACCTAATACGAGGTGAGCAACCGTCTTAGCATTATTGGTATACCATTATGTTTCCTCGATGGAGGGGAACATTACCAGGAGACGCCTTCTTGGATTTCTCCAGTTCGGCATTGGCAGCAGTTAGCTGTGTCTGACACTTTTCGAGCTCTTGGGCTAGAAGGTCGTTCTTCTTCGTAAGAACCTGGTTATACAACGATACTTAAATCAGTTGTACCAACTGCTTCAAGTCTCGGGGGCTACTGGCATATGGTTAACATATTCAGACAAAGTAAACTTACCCACACATCTTTTAAATGCTGCTTTGTGGCTCTGTTAAGCCCATCTCGAGTAGCTCGGATGTATGCATCAGCCGAGCTGAAGGTGTTAAACACCTTTTCTGAAAAGCCGGGGTCTTGTAAAATGGCCCTTCGACGCCGATGATTCATCGCACTCTCCAGCTCCGAGTTGGTGACGGATGAGGGAGTCCTGGATTAGGGGGTCCTCGGACAGCCGGACTATATCCTTCGGTCGGACTGTTGGACTATGAAGATACAAGATTGAAGACTTTGTCCCGTGTACGGGTGGGACTCTCCTTTGCGTGGAAGGCAAGCTTGGAAATTCGGATTTGTAGATCTCCTCCCTTGTAACCGACTCTGTGTAACCCTAGCCCCCTCCAGTGTCTATATAAACCGGAGGGTTTAGTCCGTAGGACAACAACAATCATTATCATAGGCTAGCTTCTAGGGTTTAGCCTCTATGATCTCGTGGAAGATCAACTCTTGTAATACTCATATCATCAAGATCAATCAAGCAGGAAGTAGGGTATTACCTCCATCGAGAGGGCCCGAACCTAGGTAAACATTGTGTTTTAATGCTTCTTGGCTGCAAGCTATTCAGCCAATGCCGAGCTGGTCCTTTGAGTTTTAGTGGGAGGTACTTGATGGCATGTAGATCATCACCGCGAGCCATGTGGATGTGAACGAGGAAATCCTCAATCCATACAGGGGGATCTATTGTGCCGTCGTATGATTTGATATTTACGGGTTTGAAACCCTCCGGGAATTCATGATTCATAACTTCATCAGTGAAGCATAGGGGGGGGGGTGCGGCGCCTCTGTGCCGGGCTATATCCCGACGTAGTTCGTATGGGTCTTGTCTGCTGTATTCGGCCTGGCCGGATTTACTCTTGGTGTATCCAACGCGACGATCATTGTCCCATGTGGGCGCACATGCTCGTGTCCCATATATTGATCTTGCGATTTTTGCCTTACGTTCCAAGATGTCTCGCAGGTCCTCTGTGTTGCCCCAGGCCTTAGTATTTTTGACTCAGTGGCAACGGGGTGCGGTCTGAACTTTAGGCTGAAAGGCCTCTCTGGCTCGGCCGCGTAGTGGCCGATCAACCGCATCGTACACTGGTGAATGAGGTTTCAATGCTTCCTCCTCGAGGTGAGGCAGCAACTTGTGTTTTGGGTAACTCTTGGACGGGCGCTCGAGTTCATGCTCCTTGGCCGCAAGGACTTCGGTCCATTTGTCTGCTAGCAAGTCTTGATCAGCTTGAAGTTGTTGGTGTTTCTTCTTTAGGCTACTTGCCGTGGCCATAAGATGGCGCTTGAAGCGCTCGTTCTCGGCGGGGTCCTCAGTCACGATAAACTCGTTGTCGCCGAGGCTCGCCTCGTCTTCGGAGAGAGGCATGTAATTGTCCTCCTCCGGTTCTCCATCTGCTGCCTGCTCTGGGGGTTACCTTGTTCGTCTTCTAGCTCTGCACCGTGCTGGAGGGGATTGTTGTTGTCTTCGGTGCTATCCAGAGTGTTATTATCTCCCGTGCCGGTATCACTGCCCTTGCTGTCGCGGGACTTAGAGTTGCACCGCTGACGTTGTCGCTTGGGTTGCTTCTTGGAGGGGTCATCCTCCGCTTTCTCATCGCCGTTGGCTTCTTTGGGGCTGTCCACCATGTATATATCATATGATGAGGTGGCGGTCCAGTGCCCCGAGGGCAGTGGATCCTGTTCATCTTCGGCCTCGTCGTCCATAGCGTCGAAGTCTTCGGAGCCAAAGTCGAGCATGTGGGTTAAGTCGTCAAAAGTGGCTACTAAGTGGGTGGTGGGTGGGCAGCGAATTTCTTCGTCGTCTGCATCCCATTCTAGCCGGACATAGTTCGGCCAAGGTTCTCCTGACAAGGAGAGAGACCTTAATGAATTTAGCACATCCCCGAAGGGTGAGTGCTGAAAGATGTCCATGGAGGTGAACTCCATGATCGGCGCCCAGTCAGACTCGACGGGCACGGATATGAGCGGCTCAGAGTCCATGGCCGGAGATGAATCCAGTGGTTTGGAGACACGGCTCTCGTAAGGGGTGAAGTCAGTATCTGGCTCTATCGCCACTAAAAGTGTGGCCTCCATGGCGGGGTCCATCCCTCCGCTCTCGGATGGCGCGACTTGCTCTGGGTTGATGGACGGAGTAGCTGCAGATGCGATCTCCCGAACACTGTCCGACGGCAGAGTTACGTCATGCTCGTCAAGACTGTACGGCGCGTCCGACATGGGCCCGAATCCGTCGAAGATCAAGTCTTCACGGATATCGGCCGTGTAGTTCAAGTTTCCAAATCTGACCTGATGGTCAGGGGCGTAGCTCACAATCTTCTGCAGATGGCCAAGCGAATTGGCCCGCAGTGCAAAGCCGCTGAATATGAAGATCTGTCCAGGGAGGAAAACCTCACCCTGGACCGCATCGCTAGCGATGATCGAAGGAGCCATCAAGCCTTATGGTGACAACACAGTGGAACTCTCAATGAAAGCACCAATGTCGGTGTCAAAACCGGCGGATCTCGGGTAGGGGTTCCCGAACTGTGCATCTAAGGCCTATGGTAACAGGAGGTAGGGGACAAGATGTTTACCAAGGTTCGGGCCCTCTTGATGGAGGTAAAACCCTACGTCCTGCTTGATTATTCTTGATGATATGAGTATTACAAGAGTTGATCTACCACGAGATCAGAGAGGCTAAACCCTAGAAGCTAGCCTATGGTACGATTTTATGTTGTCCTACGGACTAAAACCCTCCGGTTTATATAGACACCGGAGGGGGCTAGGGTTACACAAGGTCGGTTACAAAGGAGGAGATATCCATATCCATATTGCCTAGCTTTCCTTCCACGCCAAGTAGAGTCCCATCTGGACACGGGACGAAGTCTTCAAACTTGTATCTTCATAGTCCAACAGTCCGGCCGAAGGATATAGTCCGGCTTTCCGGAGACCCCCTAATCTAGGACTCCCTTAGAGAGCTTTATAAGAAAAGCGCTACCGGAGTACATGAAAGGAGCATCTCCGAAGAGGAAGGACGGCAACTTTTGGCAGAAGTTCATGCTCGACTTGGCAGCCACCAGGCCGCAGCTCGGGCCCTTGTAAGCAAGGCCTTCCGTACATGTTTTTACTAGCCGATGACCCGAGCAGATGCACAGGACCTCGTTCAACGTTGCGTTGGTTGCCAGCTTTTTGCAAACCAAAGCCATATGCCACCAACCACTCTCCAAACAATCCCCATTACTTGGCCCTTTGCGGTCTGGGGGCTTGACATGGTCGGACCCCTTAAAGGGTGAAGCCACAAGAAAAAATACCTATTGGTCATGGTGGATAAATTCACCAAATGGATAGAACCCAAACCAGTTAAAACGGCCGAGTCCGGACCAGTGATAGACTACATATCCGGGGTTGTAAACCATTACGGCGTCCCCCACAGCATCATCACCGATAACGGCTCGAACTTTACAGCTGACGACATAAAAACTTGGTGTAGCAAAATGGGCATTAAGCTTGATTATGCCTCTGTCTATCACCCGCAAACTAACGGTCACGTCGAGCGAGCAAATGGTCTTATCATGAGCGACATTAAACCCAGATTAGTGCAATTCTTGAAGGAATCAGATACGCACTGGGTGGAGGAGCTTGACTACGTACTGTGGGGGCTGCGGACCACGCCGAATCACACTACCAGATACACACCGTTCTTTATGGTGTACGGCGCGGAGGCGGTACTGCCATGCGACATCATTCATGACTCACCACGAGTGTGCATGTACGAAGAGAAAGAAGCCGAGCTTGATCGGCAGGACAGTTTGGACGCTCTGGAGGAGGAGCGTGACGTGGCAAAATCCCGCTCCGCATTCTATGAGCAACAGGCTCGGCGGTACCAAAGCATAGAACTACGGGCCAAAACTTATAACATTGGCGAACTCGTTCTACGCCTACCAGAGAAGAAAAAGGACAAGCTCAAGCCCAAATGGGAAGGTCCCTTCATTATTGACAAAGTTCTGACCGGTGGAGCGTACCGTCTGCGGGACGCATCAGACAATCGAGTCGAGCCAAATCCGTGGAACGCAGCCAGACTCAGAAGGTTCTACGCCTAGTGCCGGGCTCTGCGTTCGTCTCCTTACATTCGTCAATTTTTTATATATCCGTTATCTGTCTTTTCTTTCTTTCTTTCTTCCCTTTATCTTCACGGTCATAAAAGGTTAAAATGTGTCTTGACTACACAATCGTGACACGCTAGGCGTGCTCATTGTACCTAGGGGCTTCTTATATAGAAGCTTAATATAACTATTTTCCGGGCTCTATGCCCCCTGCACATGTGTTACTTTTCCACATGTACCTTTTCTTCGCCATTATATGCATCGATATGACTTAAGTTTTGGCCAAGCTGGGTTGCCTGGCTCTTGTGTTTATGCCCTACGTTCCCGTTAATTCGGCTAGGGCATAAGGGGAGCACCTCTGCGATTGTTACTGTCGGGTCAGCCGGATGTGTACCTCAGACTGGGTGATGGCGAAAGCTAGCGTTCTTAAGGGAATATTCGGTCGGTGAACAAAAGATGACTTTTATTTATTGTAATACATGCCCCCAGATGTTTATATCCTACGCCTCTTCTCGCAGTTCGGACATGCACATTAATGCATGCATACCCAGGGAAAGGAACCCTTAACGGAACTATTCTCCCTGGAAGATGTTTCTTACTATCCATGTAATATAACATAGATAGTTGGGTACTTGTCTGTTCAAGCACTTATGACCCTTACGCCTGGTTTCCACGCGTACCCCGGTTTTTACATAACTGGGAAGGTTTTCGGATACACTCCGGACTGTCGGGTCCGGAGGTTGAAGCAAAAAGGTCCGCCATGACAAATGATTTACAATCCGGCTAGGGACAATATATGTCACTTGAAGTACACAGTCACTTAGACTGACTAAATTCTTCTTCTATACCGCGCAACAGGTTGTCTAGCTTACAATCCTGTTGGGAATACTTTGCGGCTAATTTCACCTGGTCATACACCAAACTGACGGGAATCTCTTTTCCATTAGACCCCATAGGTCCGACCTCGGCCATGTGGTTCGGGTCAGCCTTGGTATATCGCGTCTTCACCATGGCCCAGGCTTCCCTTGCACCTTATCGGCGGGTTGATATGTTCCATAATCGGAAGCTTCGCCGCACTACCTTGAGCATCTCTACAAGCTCCCCCATGCCTCCTGGCAGGGAGGCGGATGGCTACAAGGTGTGGGCAATGCCCTGCATCACCTGCCGAACTTATTCGTGCAGTTGTGAGAGCTCTGGCAGAAGATCACCCACAGAGCCGGGCATCTCCTCTGCGAGACGACCCGTCAGCATACCTATAGATATAACTCTGTTAGTCGGTTTCTTCGTCGAACTCTATAAAAGTTCGTTCAAGCACTTACTAAAAATGTTGCGTCGAAGCCTCTTATTCTCCTTCACGGAGTCAGCAAGCTGGGCCCGAACATCTTTCAGTTCAACACCCAGCCGGGTATTGGCATCTTAGAGATCGTTTTTCTCCCGCCTAACCTGCGTAAGCATGCGCTCGCCAGCCTTTAACTGTCGTTGAGCATTTTTCTCATCCCCTCGCAGGACCTCCGGATTCACTCCAGGATCATCTGCAGAGTCTATTGTTAGATTTGCATGCATGCCGAATACTAACTGGTACATGTCATTCTTTTATATAGACACAAGTGTTACCAGATGGGGCTTTCTTAGACCCCTTCACTGCGGCAACTGCGGCCCGTAGCTGGGCTTTGCACTCCTCCAGCTCTTGAGACAACTGGGTATTCTTCTCCGTAAGAACCTACGCAAACAATGATCCTTAAATTAGTTGTGCCAACTGTTTCATGTCTCATGGGCTACTGAAATACATAATTATTAGATTTTCTTACCCGTATATCCTTCACATACTGGTACATGGCTTGGGCAAGACCATTTTGAGCAGCTCGGATGTACACGTCTCCTGAGTTGAAGGCATCGAACGCCTCTTGAGAGAAACAAGCGTTCACGGAGTATGGCCCGGCGACGCCTGTGATTCATGGCACTCTCCACTTCGGAATTCGTGGCGGACAGCCTATCCGCATCCTCTATCGGAGGAACATCCGGTGTTGGTCCCACGTTATCATCTGCCTCTAAGTCCGGCTCTGGAGCCCAGCTGGTGGAGGCTTGGCCAGCAGGCTCTCCGGATATGGTCCGGTGAGCATTTTTCCTGCCAGGAACCATGGACGTTATTATATTTTAAAAGACGACAACCATGGAGCGGGGTTCTTTTTCACACCTCTGCGACGGCGTCTCAGTCCTAACCACCTTCCTTTTTAGCCTACCCGGCTTCGGTGCCCCTTGTTGGTGAGTCACTGCGGGTTCAGCATGGCGTCCCGAGGGCCTTCCCTGTAAGACACCATATGTGTGCGGTAGGTGAAGTGCGAAAAATAGGGATCCTTCTCGGAAGTTGGGACTCCGGTTTTACTTACATGCGATGCCGGGAGAAGTCCAGGATAATCGGCTATGATGGCCACCAAGGCACCGTCACAGCTTAACTGATAGAGCGTCCTGTCGATGAGCTCCACAAATGTGTCTGGATCTTCTTCGAGTCCGGGGTCGAGGGCCCGGTCTGGGTCCTCTGGTTGTGGAGACGGGCTATGGACCTCCCTCACAGCTTTTTGAAGCTCCTGCTATGAAATAGCAAGGTAAATACTTATGACAAAGAAAGCGGGAAGGTCTAGAGTAGAAAGTCGCAGCTCACCCAGTTTGGGGGGTTGTACATGGAGAATCCATCCCGTGGCTTAATGCAGATGAACTCCTCTTCCTCTCCTTTATATAAATCAGACAGTATTTTTGCTAGAGCAGTGGCGGAGTCCGGTCCCTTACGACCGCAGCGGGTGGCATCGTCTTCGCCATTGAAGTGCCACATGGGTTGTCCCCGATTTTGAAGTGACTGCACCCCCCACATTATAGATATTGACATAACCTCGATTATTGTCAATCCTGATTTGGCCAGGGTTTTAATCCGGCCCATCAGGTAAAGGACCTCTCTGTTATCTTCCTCCTAGGGGCTCCGAGGGCGCCAGCTATGGCGTTTCTTCAAAGGGGCGTTATCGAACTCAGGAAGGCCCATCCGAATAGGGTCTGGAAGGGGGACGTCCTCCATATAAAACCACTCCGAAGGCCAGTCTTCGGAGTACCAGACATGTATCCGGTCCCGGCGATGCGCCATATCTCGGCTCCGCCCACTTGATATATTGACCCCTCCTGTGTATGGGGTACGAGGCAGAATAGCCTCTTCCATAGCTCGAAATGAGCTTCGCAGCCAAAAAACAGCTCGCAAAGGGCAATGTAGCCAGCAATGTGTAATATGGAGGCGGGAGTAAAGTTATGCAGATAGAGGCCATAAAACTCCAGGAACCCGTGGAGGAACGGATGGATTGGAAATCCAAGCCCCCTCAATAAGTAAGGGACAAGGCATACCCCCTCCCCCATGGATGGGTTGGGAAAGCTCTCCGCTTGCTCCCCGCCGTTGTAAGTGGCAAGTCCGGCTCGAATGGGGACCATATACGCTGGAGTTAGAAACCCCTGGGTCTGTAACTCTAGTAATCGGTTTGTGGGGCGGAACACTTCTTCCAATTGCTTGGCTTAGGGCTATGGGGGCGAGAGGAGGAGCTGCGATGGCTGGCCATGATGGGATGGACTTTTTCCGTGCGCGCTCCGATGGATACTCGCTGTGGGAGGATGGTGTGATTTGGATATGTGGATCCCCGTCTCTTTAAATAGACGATTTACTCACATGGTTAGGGTGGCAAGTGTGAAAATGCCCCAACTTATCGCATTCTCTCAACACGTGGAGGATAGCCATTATTATGCGCAGAAGCCAAGGAGTGCAACATTCATGGGAAGCCGAACACTACTCGACAGGTATTCTGAATTTGGAGAGGAACCCGCCTTGCAATGCCGAAGACAATCTGCGCGCCGGACTCATCGTCATTGAAGCCTGGTTTGGGGGCTACTGAGGGAGTCCTGGATTAGGGGGTCCTCGAACAGCCGGACTATATCCTTCAGCCAGACTGTTGGACTATCAAGATACAAGATTGAAGACTTCTTCCCGTGTCCGGGTGGGACTCCTTTGCATGGAAGGCAAGCTTGGCAATTCGGATATGTAGATCTCCGCCCTTGTAACAGACTCTGCGTAACCCTAGCCCCTATGGTGTCTATATAAACCAGAGGGTTTAGTCCATAGGACAACAACAATCATAATCATAGGCTAGCTTCTAGGGTTTAGCCTCTACGATCTCGTGGTAGATCAACTCTTGTAATACTCATATCATCAAGATCAATTAAGCAGGAAGTAGGGTATTACCTCCATTGAGAGGGCCCGAACCTGGATAAACATTGTGTCCCCTGCCTCCTGTTACCATCCGCCTTAGACGCATAGTTCGGGACCCCTACCCGAGATCCGCCGGTTTTGACATCGACAATGGACACATCATCCGAATCCTCGGCTGGAGGACCATCCGACATTACCCCCGTATCAGCCCTCATCTTTACAGCAGGATCTGGATCCTGGCTGCGGGAAGTATGACCGGCCGGACTCCTGGACATAGTCCAGCACACTCTTTTCCTGATACAGGACAAATAGAAAGGTCACTGTTGGATTTGACTGCCAAGGTGCATATTTGCAAATCCATACCTCTTTGATGAAGGCTCGGCCGTGTCTTTGTTTGCCTTCCTCTTCGAAGGCTTGCCCGACGTAGGGGCCGCTCTCTTTGGAGATGCCCCTGGGGCAGCATGGCGCGCCGAACGCCTCCCCTTTTGAGCACATGACAGTGTGGTGGGTGAGGCAGAATGAGAGAACTCTTTGGATGAGATGTCTCGTGATTACTTACGTGTGAAGCAGGGAGAAGGCCGGGATAATCGGGGGTGATAGCCACTTCTGTGCCATCGTAGCTCGCCTGGTAAAACACCCCGTCCTCGAGCACCATGAATATATCCGGATCCTCTTCGAATCCGGGGTCAAGGTCCCGATTGTGGCCCCCGGGATGCGGGGCGGGGATGTGAAGCCCTTTCGAAATCTTTTGCCAGTGCTGTTATAAATGGACAGATTAACAATCATTGAAAGTAGATCAGGGAGCGGAGTAAGTAAGAGCAGAGGAGTTGGGACTTACCCAGCTAGGAGGACTGTACATGGAAAATCCATCTCTGTGTTTGATACGCAGAAATTCCTATTCCTTCCCTTTGAACAGTTCGGCCAATATTTTCGCCAAAGCGGCGGTGGTATCTGGACCCTTCCGGCCGCAGTGGGAGGCATCATCTTCCCCGTTGTAGTGCCACATGGGAAGACCTATCTATTGAAGTGGTTGGACCCCCGGTACTATGGAAGTCGTCATTACTTCAACTATTGATAATCCGGACTGAGCGAGCGTCCTTATCTTGCTCATGAGTTGACGATCTTCTGCACTATCTTCCTCCTCGAGGCTCCCGGGGCACCAGCTGTGGCGTTCCTTCAACGGAGCGCTTGTGAACTTGGGAAGACCCCTCCGAACTGGGTTTGGAAGTGCAACGTCCTCGATATAGAACCATTCGAAAGGCCTCTTTTCGGATGCCTTCCTTGGTGTGCCGGACAGATATCCGGTCTCAGCGATGCACCATATTTCGGCTCCTCCCACTTCATATATTGACCCCTCATGGTTGTGCAGGACAAGACTTCTCCACAATTCAAAGTGGGCCTCACAACCCAGGAACGGCTCACAAAGAGCAACATAGCCAACGATATGCAGGATGGAGGCAGGAGTAAAGTTGTATAGTTGGAGGCCGTAATACTCCAGAAGCCCTTAGAGGAACGGATGAATTAGAAACCCGACAACTCTTAGCAGATAAGGGACGAATCACACTCGTTCCCCCTAGATGGATTGGGGAAATTTCCAGCCTGAACCACGCCATTGAAGGAGGTTAATCCAGTTCGAACAGGGACTATATCTACAGCGGGAAGGAATGCCTGTGATTGTAGCTTCAGCAGCTGACTGTGGGATATGGAACACCTCTCCCATTCGCCTTTCTCGGGAACGCTGGGGTGGGATGCAGAGCTGGGAGCATCAACCATATTGGAACAAACTTTCCTAGTGTGCTCAAAGGATTTTTGCGTGTGGCGCTGAATGGATCTGAGATCCAATCTTTCTAAATAGACACTCATCCTTACATGGCCGGGGTGTTATGCGTAAAAACGCCATGACCTCTCGCCTTCGCTCGACACGTGGAAATTGAAGTTGTTGATACACCGCCTTGCAATGTGGGAAACAATCTGCGTGCCGGACACCTCGTCATTGAAGTCTGCTTCGGGGGTTACTGAGGGAGTCCTGGGCTAAGGTGTCCTCGGGTGTCCGGCCTATTAGCCATGGGCCAGACTGTTGGGTTGTGAAGATACGAAGGCTGAAGACTCTACCCATGCCCGGATGGGGCTCTCCTTGGCATGGAAGGCAAGCTTGGCGACCAAATATGAAGATTTCCTTTTTTTGTAACCGACTTTGTGTAACCCTAGATCCCTTTGGTGCCTATATAAACCGCAGGGCTAAGTCCATAGAGAATAATCATAATCATAGTCATACAGGCTAGACTTCTAGAGTTTTAGCCATTACGATCTCATGGTAGATCAACTCTTGTAATACTCATATTCATCAAGATCAATCAAGCAGGAAGTAGAGTATTACCTCCATATAGAGAGGGCCCGAACCTGGGTAAACATTGTGCCCCCTGTTACCATCGATCTTAGATGCACAATTTGGGACACCTACCCGAGATCCGCCGGTTTTGACAATGACATCCACGCTTGCGCTTGTCTCCTTAGCACCAAAGAGGAAACTTGCTGCTCTGCGCCCGCTGGCGCCCGCTTGGACTTGGTCGTCATGGCCGGCGTCACCTCAACCTCATGAGGTGGGCGCCTACATAGGAAACTTCGCTCCTCGGGAGCCAGCCCGGGAAGGCTGCTCCCTCCGGAGGTCTTGATGTTGTCCGCCTTGCGAGGCTTGGCCCCTCACGAGGGTCTTATCTTGAAGGTGCTGAAGATGGGCCGTACCAGGCCGTCGACGGGGCCACGCCATGGGCCGCAGGCAGGCAAGTTTGGGTACCCTGGTTCCCAGAACGCGGATCGTAGCCCCCGGGCCCAAGGAGCGCTCGGACTTGGCTTCACAGCGAAGCCAAAGGGTAAGGGCGAAGTGCCGCGGGCCCCAACCGCTTGCCGGCCAAGTCGACGAGTAGCACTTGACGGGACGTGGGCGTCTCCACTTCCCCATGCCGCCTCGGAAATTGCCCGACTTGACAACTACCTAGCATATGCGGCCCAGCCATCATTGCCCGCTATTCTTGCCCTTTGCCCCTCCTCTTTCTTGCAAGCTCATGCCTCCTTCA
Source organism: Triticum dicoccoides (assembly GCF_002162155.2). Taxonomy (NCBI): domain Eukaryota; kingdom Viridiplantae; phylum Streptophyta; class Magnoliopsida; order Poales; family Poaceae; genus Triticum; species Triticum dicoccoides. The sequence goes on from NC_041384.1 coordinate 308,193,260, forward strand.
CTAGATTCCATGCCAGCTCCAATCCACTCCGCCGCCATGGCTCTCAGGTCGAAGAATACGAAAGCTTGTGTGACCGCAGAGCCCTCGCCGGGGTCGGAGCCAATGTTGGACCGGTCCTCGGTGATCGACCGAGAGGGGCTGGACAAGGTTCGGTAGGCCCTTTCCATCGAATCCAACGAGTGGAAGGTGACAAGGGTCTGGCCTGCCTCCTGGGCCTTGGTCAACATGGAGGCCACCAAAATCCCCCTTCATCTCCACGCTCTCTTTGCTGCCTGCTACCTCCGTTCTCCGACTTCTTCAATGTCATGCTTTCGCACTACCAGATCCACGCATTGCATGTGGATCCTAGATCCATCACCCTCCTCTCCGCCTTTGCCTTCTTCTGCGAGGCCTTCACGGGCATTGCTCCGTCCGTGGCCTTGCTTTGCCATTTCTTCTCGATCCTCTTGGTCGACAACACACAACGCCCGGGGTGCGTATCGTTCCAGGCGGTGGCGGTGATAGCTGACTCCGGCATCGACTTCACACTCTGCCCAGATGCGAGGGGGTTTCAGAAGTAGTGGGTGTATGTGGACGCCACCGTGCACAGCCCCTTGGTCCTACCACTGGCGTCGGCGAAGCTGAGATCCGGCTAGGGACACGCGGAGCTCGTTGATCGACGGCTCGCGTGTATCTTGTTGTGGCTGGCCAAGCTGAAGGAGGCAGGGGTGATGGTGGCGATGTGTCACGCCCTCGATGCGGCTATATCTCCCACGTGTCGAAGCACGACTTAGAGGCATAACCGCATTGAAAGCAATGTCGCAAGTGAGGTAATCTTCACACAACCCATGTAATACATAAGGGAAAGAGATACATAGTTGGCTTACAATCGCCACTTCACACAATTACATGAATAAAGCATTACATCATCCAGATACAATCAAGGTCCGACTACGGAACCAAAATAAAAGAAGAACCCCAAATGCGACAAAGGTCCCCGATCGACCCCAACTGGGCTCCACTACTGATCAACTAGAACGAAACAACACAAAGGGCAAGATCTTCATCGAGCTCCTCCTTGAGCTTGGTTGCGTCTTCTGCACGGTAACATAGGCACCTGCAAACTGGTTTTGGAAGTATCTGTGAGCCACGGGGACTCAGCAATCTCGCACCCGCGAGATCAAGACTATTTAAGCTTATAGGAAGGATGGAGTAATGAGGTGGAGCTGCAGCAAGCGACTAGCATATATGGTGGCTACAATCGCAAAAGAGAGCGAGAAGAGAGGGCAAAGCACGATCGATAAAAGTATGATCAAGAAGTGATCCTATAGCAACCTACGTCAAGCATAACTCCAACACCGTGTTCACTTCCCGAACTCCGCCGGAAAGAGACCATCACGGTTACACACACGGTTGATGTATTTTAATTAAGGTCAACTTCGGGTTTTCTACAACCGGAGGTTAACAAATTCCCATCTGCCCATAACCGCGGGCACGGCTTTCGAAAGTTCAAATCCCTGCAGGGGTGTCCCAACTTAGCCCATCACAAGCTCTCACGGTCAACGAAGGAATAGACCTCCACCCGAGACGTTCCGATCAGACTCGGTATCCCGGTACAACAAGACATTTCGACAGGGTAAAACTAAACCAGCAACACCGCCCGAATGTGCCGACAAATCCCGCACATATCTCTTTCTCAGGGCACACTCAGATGAGCAATCCGTACAACTAAAACCAAACCTCGAGTTTCCCCGAGGGGGCGCTGCACAGGGCTCTAGTTCGGACCAACACTCAGAGAAGCACTGGCCCGGGGGGGGGGGTTAAAAAAAATGATGACCCTTGAGTCTGCAGAACCCAAGGGAAAGAAAAGGCTAGGTGGCAAATGGTAAAACCAATGTTGGGCATTGCTGGAGAAGCTTTACTTAAGGCAAACTGTTAAGGGGTTCCCATTATAGCCCAACCGTGTAAGGAACGCAAAATCCGGGAACATAACACCGATATGATGGAAACTAGGGCGGCAAGAGTGGAACAAAACACCAGGCATAAGGCCGAGCCTTCCACCCTTTACCAAGTATATAGATGCATTAATTAAATAAGATATATTGTGATATCCCAACAAGTAAACATGTTACAACAAGGAACAACATCTCCATGTTCCAACAAGGAACAAACTTCAATCTTCACCTGCAACTAACAACGCTATAAGAGGGGCTGAGCAAAGCGGTAACATAGCCAATCAACGGTTTGCTAGGACATGGTGGGTTAGAGGTTTGACATGGCAATTTGGGAGGCTGACAAGCAAATTGTAGGCATCGTAGCATTGGCATAGCAAGAGCGAGCAAACTAGCATAGCAAAGATAGTAGTGATTTCGAGGGTATGATCATCTTGCCTGAGATCCCGCAAGGAAGAAGAACGAATCCAAGAAGAAGACAAACGGTCGTAGACGAACGAATCCTCACAACTCCGGAACGAAACCGAAGCTAACGAGAGAAGCAAACCGGAAAGAAACAAACAACATGGTAAACACACAAGCATAAACATGTCATGATGCACAAACAAGTATGATGCATGTCCGGTTTAAAGAGGCATGGCATGGCAAAGTGCAACAAACAATACTACAAGTTAAGTGGAGCTCAATATGCAACGAGGTGCATATTGACAAAACACCACATCAATTATTTAGTTCTCTCTCGTTAAGGAACACAACAATATTAAGTGTGGTTAAACATGGCAAGGGGTGAAACATAATATAAACTATACCATCTAAACAATTTAAATGGGGCCGGATATAAAAACAACAAATCCGGTAAATCCCCATATGCATTTAGCAATTTAATGCAACAACAAGTTTAAACATTTTAAATGTTGTTATCATGATGCGGATGACATATACAAGTTTTATGCAATTTTATGAAAATGTTGACATGAGCATGTTATGAAGCATTTGTCGCCATGGCGGAAGGAAAAAGGTGCCACGGCGGTGAAACAAAAATGGTGCCACGGCAACATATCCGAAAATGATGCCACGGCAACATATCCGAAAATGATGCCACGGCAACATATCGGTTCCGGTAGCTCACGGAGATACCGGTGCAAAAGGAGGCGTGCGGATGCGTGCATGGATGGTGGGGTGATCCCGGATTCCGGGTGTCCCACATAATGGTGGCATGGCTAACGAGGAGGAACGTGCATGAAGCAAACGGGCACGGTGCAAACATAGGGTGCATCTCATACAACACATGCATTCGGTCCACGGACGGCGTCTCGGGGTTATACCTTCGAAGCGTGCGTTTTCGGAGCGGTTCGAGTCGTCGAGGGAAGTAGTTGTTCACGGCGACGGTAGAGGTACTCGCGATCTTGGCAACGGTAGTCGTACATGTCCGGAGAGGAACTTGTCGCATCCACGGTATTCGGGCGTAGTGGAAGTAGTGGTACATGGCGACGGTAATGGTACACGTTCGTTCGGAGAGGTACTTGATGACTCCAACGTCTTCGGGGCGACGGTAGTTGTACATGGTCCAGGAGACGTCGATCGTTCAGGGTCCGACTTGCGAGTCTTGCCGACATGAGTGGTACTTGGCGTTCTTGATGATTCCCAGGGTCTCGGTGGAGGCCATGGCACTCCCTGGTGGCACCGAGGTGGTCTAGCAGCAGCAGGGACGGCATCTGGCGAAACGACAGAGGCAGGGCAAGGTCGATGACGAGCGGGAGAAGGCGTCTCGATCTGCTCGTGGATGAGCTCCGGCTCGGGATGCTCCTGCGAGGCAGCAACATCGGGGAAGAGGAGGCGGGACGGCCTGGTTGTTGCTGCTACTTGCCGGCGGCGGGGACGAGGCAGAAGCAGGGGAGGCAGACGAGGCGCTGGCGTTGCACCTCCTGCGTGCAGAGAACGAACGGGCCAGGCAGGGGACGAGGCGCCTGGTGGCTTCATGCGGCGGCGGACTTGGGCGCAGCTCCGGCGAGGGGCTTGAGGCCGCGGGGAAGGAGCCGCGCAGAGAGGCGGTGCTCGAGCACGGTGCGGGAGGAGAAGCGGGAGGAAGGTTGCAGGGGACGGGCCGAGGCATGGGGTCGTCGGAGCAGCGCATGGGCGACAAGGCCGCCGGAGGAGGCTCGCGTGGAGGGCGACGCTCGGCAGCGGGGCCAGCAGCAGGGCAACCGTGGGAGGCCGAGGCCGGCGGAGGTGCGGAGGCGGCGTGGCCATGGACGACGGCGAGGAGGGAGACGTGGGCATGCGACGCTCCTCTCTTTCTCTGCGACGGCGCAACGAGGGAGGAGGGGATCGAGCGCTGGGCTCTCCCTGGCGATGTGCGTGTGCGTGCGAGAAGCAGGAGGAGGGATCAAGCGAAGGCGGCGGCCAGAGGGAGAGATGGGGATCGGGCTAGGGTTAACAGTGGTGGGGGCGGCTGGGCCTTGGGCCGGCTTAGCCTTGGGTCAAATGAGCTGCGGGGAAGCGGCCCTCTTCTCTCTCTCTCTCTTATATTTTCTTAGCAGAAAACAATTAAAGAGAAGAAAAGGAAAGAGAGGGTTAGGGAAAGGATTTGCGCATGGAGACAATTTTCCCGGACTCACAAAAATGAGCTCGATCCAGGAAAAATAGAAGTGAGCATGATCGAAAGATTTAAATTGAAACTCATTTGAAATTCAAATGGGTTTGAACTAGGACTTGATGAAAGGAAGGTCCAAAAATGTTCGGATTTTTGGTGGAGCTCCGGAAAATGATGAAATAATTATTGGCAAGGTTGGAGACCAAACTTGAAGCAGAAAAGGAACGAAATTATTTTGTAAGTGTGTTTTGGTGATTCCAAAATAGTGGAATATTTAATATAGCTCCCTAATATTGGAGGATATGTTATAAAGAGAAGTCACCATGTGAGTCCCTCGATTTAAATGGATCGAAAAATCCATACAATTTATTTAGTTGAGGTTTTAAAAATTAATGATATGATGGCATGATGACATGATGCAATGCACATGATGCAAGGATGAATGCAACAAATAAAACAAATCACACGACGAAACTCGGAATAGCTGGAAGTCTTCTGGAGCGTCGGTCTCGGGGCGTTACAACACTCCACCACTACAAGAGGATCTCGTCCCGAGATCTAGGATGGCACCGGAGAGAAATGGAAGAGGAAGAGAAGAGGTAAAACTAAGTTGCTTCTTTGACCAATGAGTGAAACCAAAGAACCTTGAGAGGTTGAACAAATTGAAAGAAAGAATACAAAGGAGATGAACGAGATTGCAAACAATCCGTTAGAAAGAGGAACAAGGAACATTACGACAACTTGAAGGTTGCAAAGACATGAATCAAGAGTTTAATGGACAAGATAGAATTCGAAACCACTCCGGTTAAAACAAGATGAGAGGGGAAGAATTCGGGCAGTACTCCGGTTGAACATGGAAGGAATAGAACATGAACTTGAGAAGATGGGATGTTACTTGATGAAATCAACAACACACTGCCTCCGGAACTATTGAAAGAATGACACAATGGGTAAGAAGGATTTCAGACAGCTCCCCAGTTGAGAAAGGAGGGAAAACTTGATAAGATTAGAGAACTCGAATGAAAACACGACACTCCAGTTAAATGGATAAGCAAGAAAAGAACACGATCCTCACGAATCGAGATGGTGAGTGAAATGAGCAACGTCACAATGCCTCCGGAAGAAAGAATAGAAGATAGGTCATTGGAATAACAGAATGGAGGGGGAAATGGCAACTTCTGCCACAATTGAGCTTGGAAAGCACTCTTCCAAGAAGGTTACAACGGGGTTGTTGGGAAAAACCAACAACGAAACGAATAAGCTTGTAGTGGGCTTATGGAAAACATCTCAAAATTATGAGGTGACAACCGGCCACTAACGGAAACGATTGCTAGCTTTAGATCGACGAAGAGATGAAAACTTCTTCCACCAAGATGATAAAGAGATAACTTGGATCATTGGCAAGCACCACAAATAGCAACATTCCCAATGGAAGGCTTTTAGGTGAAATATGACACAAGATAACTCCAACAACGAGGTTGATGGATTTAAAAATAACTCATTCTTAACAACATGTGAATCATGGAACATGAACTCAAATTATCAAGAATGACATAATACCACCTCCAAAATATGGTAGAAAGAATTGCACTCCGGATTATCATATGAAGAAAGCTTGAGCTCCTTAGGAAAGAATCTCGATGAAAACTTTGAGAAGGGAATTAAATCCTTGATGAACCATCATGTAGAACCTCCATGAAGAACTCCGGTAAACAAAAGGAATGAAAAAAAAGAGAAATTAAAAACACAAGGTGAATCCTTGCAATGATTTAGATGGATCTCCGTGATAATTAGAGCTTGGAACTCCGGGAAAAAGAGAAGATGAAACAAATGAAACCGAGAATTTTAAGGGCCTCCGGAATAAAGAATTAATCACTTGGATGAACAAGAATAAGAATTATGTTATGCTTGTCCTTCACCAACTAAATTGACGACAATCAACGGATTTGGCATACTACTTATTCTCGTAGAAAGGATTAAAAGAGATATAGCGTAAACTTGAGAAGGTCTTCAACGAACCACCGGTAGGATTGGAACAACAAATGAATTGATATGATGAACAAGGAAGAGAGATCTTGAAAGAACCACCGTAAGAATTGAAAATGATCGAAGTAGGGGTGCATCACCGGTAAGAATTAGCAAATGAACGAAGGTGCTTGAGACAAACTAGATACATGAGAACAAAGAGATCAAGAACTGATTAGAGGATATTCGATAGATGCACCGGCAAGATAGGAGAATGATAACTGACGGCTGAGAATGAATAAACCTGAATTGATGGACTCCGGATGACAAACTGAGAAGACTCTTGAATATCTCCTGATGGGTGAAAAAAAGATTCTCACAATCGAAAACAATTATGAGAGGATGGCAACAAGCTAGCACCATGAATCTTGAAGAGAATAGAGTAAGATTAAAGAGGAACTCTTCTTCGGTCTTCAAATGATGAGAATGACAACGAGAAACACCACCAAGAATTATTGAGGCACACCGGAAGAATCAAAAGCGAAGAGGTTGAGCCAACTATGAAAGGAATTTGAAAGATCTTGGAGAAAAGCATTTGACTAATGATAACTCATTCTTACGTCAAACTTGGAGAAGAATTTAGGATAGCTCTGGGAAAATAGAAGAGTCAAGTAAGATCCTGGGAAAAGACCTGTGGGTTAGGGCCCACTCAAAAGAACACCGTTGAAAAGATTTAAAAGAGATGTTGCACCGGTTGAATTAAATGACTTGAATGAGATACCAATCTCGAAAGAGCTTGAACGAATGCAGAGTGGAAACACGAATCTTCGAGATATCTTGAGCACTCCGGAACAATTGAATATCGGGAAGTGAATTATTATGAGGTGCACCGGTATGAGAATGTATTTAAAACGAGGAGAAAGATATGATCAATAACGCTTGAATTTAAACCACCGGAGAAGAAAACGAGTGAAGAGTGACGAACTTGAAGCTCCGTTAGAATATACGTGAGAATCACTGGATAAGAATATTGACGGGAAAAGAATGGAGAGATTTCCACCAATAAAATGGATACTTGAATAAGAATCTGGGTCCTTGAAGAAAAACAAAAGGGAGGGAGGGTGGGAAAAACAAAGGCAACTTGGAGACGGATGAAACAAACACCGTTGAGAAGAAGTGATAAATGATCTTGCAAATGTTGACGTGAACGGATCCACTTGAGGAGAGACACACCGGTTAAAAAAAAGGATTGACAAGACAGACTCGATGATCAAGAAGGATTAGTATTCACATAGGAATATGAGAACACCATTTGGAAAAGGTATGGAATCAACATTTGACTTCGAAGCAACTCGAATACCACAACTCAAAACAAAACAAAGGATTGGCTTGCAAAATAAGCCAGAACAAACATATGATAGAGATTTCGTCCGAAGTTTTCGTGGTGGGGCCTACACGGGCTCGATCGTACAGCACCATCATGTACAAGGCAGTGCACATGACATACGAAGCGTCCTCGAGTCGGCATAGCCAAGGACTCTTTAAGACATAACGAGACCACTGTAAAAACGACCGTGAATAGGCGGACCACTAGACGTCGAACCCCAACTTCATATCATACATCCGTCGGAAAGATATCCTAAGAGCTACTTGAATTCCCACCTATGAAACTCCCAAAATTTTCCGGTTATGCAATCAGGTGTTGGGGATACAGGGGAAGCATAATATCTCACCCAAAACTAGCAAATCCTACATCCAGCTGTATCCATCCTTCAACACATAACCAAGAAACCTTCGGAAATCGTCTACCTCAACCTTCGAAAAGCATCCGTTATACGAGTCATGGCAATACTCCCGTACTCACCTCAGTACTGGGTTATCGGGGTTATCTCACCAACAACTGCATAAAAGAGATTTTCGATGTCGGCGTACTAAACTCAGGTATTCCAGAACTGCAACGATAAAATTATTACGACAACACCTCAGAGCTCAACTCCCCGGGACACTTCCACTAAACCCCTGACAGGAGGCACCAAGACAATGTTCTCATCATAAAACCATCGGAACGATTCCAAGATACCCGCGTGATCCTAAATTTTTTTTAGTGAAATTTGAGAAGAGAAGAGTCAAAACTCTACGTCAGGATGCCTTGCCAGAGCGATGAAGAGACTGGGGAGTAAAAAGAATTCCTAACTCTCTGATATATATAATCCTAAATGACTCAAAATATTTTTCTAGACACAACTCGGCCGCTAAAAACGATCAAGCAGTGGGGCTCCTAAGGTCGGGGAAGGCTCTGATTACCAACTTGTCACGCCCTCGATGCGGCTATATCTCCCACGTGTCGAAGCACGACTTAGAGGCATAACCGCATTGAAAGCAATGTCGCAAGTGAGGTAATCTTCACACAACCCATGTAATACATAAGGGAAAGAGATACATAGTTGGCTTACAATCGCCACTTCACACAATTACATGAATAAAGCATTACATCATCCAGATACAATCAAGGTCCGACTACGAAACCAAAATAAAAGAAGAACCCCAAATGCGACAAAGGTCCCCGATCGACCCCAACTGGGCTCCACTACTGATCAACTAGAACGAAACAACACAAAGGGCAAGATCTTCATCGAGCTCCTCCTTGAGCTTGGTTGCGTCTTCTGCACGGTAACATAGGCACCTGCAAACTGGTTTTGGAAGTATCTGTGAGCCACGGGGACTCAGCAATCTCGCACCCGCGAGATCAAGACTATTTAAGCTTATAGGAAGGATGGAGTAATGAGGTGGAGCTGTAGCAAGCGACTAGCATATATGGTGGCTACAATCGCAAAAGAGAGCGAGAAGAGAGGGCAAAGCATGATCGATAAAAGTATGATCAAGAAGTGATCCTATAGCAACCTACGTCAAGCATAACTCCAACACCGTGTTCACTTCCCGAACTCCGCCGGAAAGAGACCATCACGGTTACACACACGGTTGATGTATTTTAATTAAGGTCAACTTCGGGTTTTCTACAACCGGACGTTAACAAATTCCCATCCGCCCATAACCGCGGGCACGGCTTTCGAAAGTTCAAATCCCTGCAGGGGTGTCCCAACTTAGCCCATCACAAGCTCTCACGGTCAATGAAGGAATAGACCTCCACCCGAGACGTTCCGATCAAACTCGGTATCCCGGTACAACAAGACATTTCGACAGGGTAAAACTAAACCAGCAACACCGCCCGAATGTGCCGACAAATCCCGATAGGAGCTGCACATATCTCTTTCTCAGGGCACACTCAGATGAGCAATCCGTACAACTAAAACCAAACCTCGAGTTTCCCCGAGGGGGCGCTGCACAGGGCTCTAGTTCGGACCAACACTCAGAGGAGCACTGGCCCGGGGGGGTTAAAAAAAATGATGACCCTTGAGTCTGCAGAACCCAAGGGAAAGAAAAGGCTAGGTGGCAAATGGTAAAACCAATGTTGGGCATTGCTGGAGAAGCTTTACTTAAGGCGAACTGTCAAGGGGTTCCCATTATAGCCCAACCGTGTAAGGAACGAATCCAAGAAGAAGACAAACGGTCGTAGACGAACGAATCCTCACAACTCCGGAACGAAACCGAAGCTAACGAGAGAAGCAAACCGGAAAGAAACAAACAACATGGTAAACACACAAGCATAAACATGTCATGATGCACAAACAAGTATGATGCATGTCCGGTTTAATGAGGCATGGCATGGCAAAGTGCAACAAACAATACTACAAGTTAAGTGGAGCTCAATATGCAACGAGGTGCATATTGACAAAACACCACATCAATTATTTAGTTCTCTCTCGTTAAGGAACACAACAATATTAAGTGTGGTTAAACATGGCAAGGGGTGAAACATAATATAAACTATACCATCTAAACAATTTAAATGGGGCCGGATATAAAAACAACAAATCCGGTAAATCCCCATATGCATTTAGCAATTTAATGCAACAACAAGTTTAAACATTTTAAATGTTGTTATCATGATGCGGATGACATATACAAGTTTTATGCAATTTTATGAAAATGTTGACATGAGCATGTTATGAAGCATTTGTCGCCATGGCGGAAGGAAAAAGGTGCCACGGCGGTGAAACAAAAATGGTGCCACGACAACATATCCGAAAATGATGCCACGGCAACATATCGGTTCCGGTAGCTCACGGAGATACCGGTGCAAAAGGAGGCGTGCGGATGCGTGCATGGATGGTGGGGTGATCCCGGATTCCGGGTGTCCCACATAATGGTGGCATGGCTAACAAGGAGGAACGTGCATGAAGCAAACGGGCATGGTGCAAACATAGGGTGCATCTCATACAACACATGCATTCGGTGCACGGACGGCGTCTCGGGGTTATACCTTCGAAGCGTGCGTTTTCGGAGCGGTTCGAGTCGCCGAGGGAAGTAGTTGTTCACGGCAACGGTAGAGGTACTCGCGATCTTGGCAACGGTAGTCGTACATGTCCGGAGAGGAACTTGTCGCATCCACAGTATTCGGGCGTAGTGGAAGTAGTGGTACATGGCGACGGTAATGGTACACGTTCGTTCGGAGAGGTACTTGATGACTCCAACGTCTTCGGGGCGACGGTAGTTGTACATGGTCCAGGAGACGTTGATCGTTCAGGGTCCGACTTGCGAGTCTTGCCGACATGAGTGGTACTTGGCGTTCTCGATGATTCCCAGGGTCTCGGTGGAGGCCATGGCACTCCCTGGTGGCACCGAGGTGGTCTAGCAGCAGCAGGGACGGCATCTGGCGAAACGACAGAGGCAGGGCGAGGTCGATGACGAGCGGGAGAAGGCGTCTTGATCTGCTCGTGGATGAGCTCCGGCTCGGGATGCTCCTGCGAGGCAGCAACATCGGGGAAGAGGAGGCCGGACGGCCTGGTTGTTGCTGCTGCTTGCCGGCGGCGGGGACGAGGCAGAAGCAGGGGAGGCAGACGAGGCGCTGGCGTTGCACCTCCTGCGTGCAGAGAACGAGCGGGCCAGGCAGGGGACGAGGCGCCTGGTGGCTTCATGCGGCGGCGGACTTGGGCGCAGCTCCGGCGAGGGGCTTGAGGCCGCGGGGAAGGAGCCGCGCAGAGAGGCGGTGCTCGGGCACGGTGCGGGAGGAGAAGCAGGAGGAAGGTTGCAGGGGACGGGCCGAGGCATGGGGTCGTCGGAGCAGCGCATGGGCGACAAGGCCGCCGGAGGAGGCTCGCGTGGAGGGCGACGCTCGGCAGCGGGGCCAGCAGCAGGGCAACCGCGGGAGGCCGAGGCCGGCGGAGGTGCGGAGGCGGCGTGGCCATGGACGACGGCGAGGAGGGAGACGTGGGCACGCGACGCTCCTCTCTTTCTCTGCGACGGCGCAACGAGGGAGGAGGGGATCGAGCGCTGGGCTCTCCCTGGCGATGTGCGTGTGCGTGCGAGAAGGAGGAGGAGGGATCAAGCGAAGGCGGCGGCCAGAGGGAGAGATGGGGATCGGGCTAGGGTTAACAGTGGTGGGGGCGGCTGGGCCTTGGGCCGGCTTAGCCTTGGGTCAAATGGGCTGCGGGGAAGCGGCCCTCTTCTCTCTCTTTCTTATATTTTCTTAGCAGAAAACAATTAAAGAGAAGAAAAGGAAAGAGAGGGTTAGGGAAAGGATTTGCGCATGGAGACAATTTTCCCGGACTCACAAAAATGAGCTCGATCCAGGAAAAATAGAAGTGAGCATGATCGAAAGATTTAAATTCAAACTCATTTGAAATTCAAATGGGTTTGAACTAGGACTTGATGAAAGGAAGGTCCAAAAATGTTCGGATTTTTGGTGGAGCTCCGGAAAATGATGAAATAATTATTGGCAAGGTTGGAGACCAAACTTGAAGCAGAAAAGGAACGAAATTATTTTGTAAGTGTGTTTTGGTGATTCCAAAATAGTGGAATATTTAATATAGCTCCCTAATATTGGAGGATATGTTATAAAGAGAAGTCACCATGTGAGTCCCTTGATTTAAATGGATCGAAAAATCCATACAATTTATTTAGTTGAGGTTTTAAAAATTAATGATATGATGGCATGATGACATGATGCAATGCACATGATGCAAGGATGAATGCAACAAATAAAACAAATCACACGACGAAACTCGGAATAGCTGGAAGTCTTCTGGAGCGTCGGTCTCGGGGCGTTACACGATGGTTGTGAGGGAGTTCGTCCAGTGGTGCATCGCTCCGCTCCAGCGCCATTCTCGCCAAATGTGGGCCTTCACCGGCCCCAACAACCCCATGAGCCTCCTGGTGCCTTCGCTTCCCTCCAAAATGTTGTGCACAGTGCTCTAGCTCTTGATGGGTGACCCAGTGCCTGCTGTGCTCCCTGCTGAGGGGTGCCCTTTGTACAACTACTCAAATAGGAGGGCCTTTATCGAGAAGATGCCGCGCTTCGACGAGTGGGGGCTGCTCCCCGAGGGCCACGAGGGGCCTCACAAAAACCCAATCTTGGTGGCTCTTGTGATGTGCTATCACAGCCCTATAATTCGGTTGCAGATAGTGGCATTGCATCCATGCATCATGTCTAAAGTTATGTGAAATTGAAATGGGGATTGTTCCAAACCCTAGCACCAAAATTAAATCAACTAAGTTCAACTGAAAATTGCATTCAATGAACCCAAAATGCCTTCATCAATGTTTGATATTTTTGGCAAGGCTTTGAGTCCAAACCAAAAATGGTGAACATTTTTGTGGAATATTTTGGGCACTGAATTTAAGTCATTATTGTATTTGAATTTGGAATTATATTCATAATATATGGAATATGTTTCAAATAACTTTGAAATGTTTATGTTCTATTGGAGAAGTCCATCCAGCAACATAAAAATATTCAAAGGGTTTTTGTCACTGTTTTGAAATTGTTCTGAATTTTAAACAGTGGCAGAATGCTAATCAAAAGAAAACAAAACAAAAAGTTAAAAAAAGGATAGAAACCTTACCTGTCTATACCCGCCGGCCCAGCACTATAGCTTGCCCAGCCCAGCCGTCGCACCGTCTTCAACCTCCTGCTAGTAGGCAGGAGGGCGTGTGTCCATGTGCGCGTGCACGCGCTGCGGCCACCTCCTCTCTCCCTGCCTGCCTGGACCTCCCTCGCATCGCCACGCACCTCCCTGGTCTCTCTCTCACACTCCCCGTGCTCCCCCCTCCTCTGTCTCGATCTCTCACGCACACCCGAACGCGGCCGTCGCCACAGACGACGATCACCGTGGCCACCGTCTACCCTACCCCTCTCCTTACCATCCAACAGCTCCGCCGCGACGCCCTCTTCCTCATCGCAAAGACACGTGATGCCAGGAGCCCCGTGCCGTCATCCTCGCCTTCGTTTTCTTCCACGGGATCCGACGACAACCGCCAACGATTCGACGCCGTCCGACCTCCCCCGAGCTCGCCGTCTGCTCCAACCTACTCGCCATGAGCCCCTACCTCCTCTCCCCTTGCTCCCATGCTCCTTTTCTCGCCATGGCCACCATTCCGCCGGCGACCGATTCGTGCCGCCGCCTGAGCTCCTCGCCGCCGTGGCCAGAGGCCGTGTTTGTCGCTCCTAGGCACATGGACGTGCTCGAGACCTCGACAGGAACCCAACCCACACCCCAACTCTCTCTCTCAAGCGCTGCAGTTGCGTCCCCGCACCCGGCCGAACTCTGGTCGCTGCCTCGCTCGCCGCCGTCGATGCCACAGCCCACCCGAGCACCAGCCACTGCCACCGTTCGAAGCGCCGCAATAGCAGCTCTCCAATGCACCCACCCGCACATGCTCTAGCCGCCGGAAATGGCCGGACGGGCATCGCTGCCGTGCTCCGGTTATCGCCGGAGTTAATCCGGTGACGTGGATGGATTTGATTAGTCTAATTGCTGTGATTAGCCTAACTAAAGCTCCTGACAGCGGGCCCTACCACTGGTCAAACCCTAGTCAGCGCTAGGTTTGACCGGGATTAACCCCTGTGTCACTGACGTGTGGACCCCGCACGTCAGGTTTGACCTGGGTCAACCCAGTTGACCTACTGACGTAGTGTTGTCGTCATGCTGACGCAGTAAATGTTTTCTGGCGTTTTTATAATCTAGGAAATTCCAGAAAACAGTTTAAACTTCTAAAAATCATAGAAATTGAACCGTAACTCCAAATGAAATTATTTATATAGGAAAAATTATCAGAAAAATTGAAGGAATCCATCTGTACCATTTTCATGCATGTTTTAACAATGTTTGTCCTCTGTTTTGGACAAAACAAATAAAGGGCATTTACATAATCATATATGGAGTTGGAATTTGAATCATGTATTCAAACCAACTTCATTTAAATCATAGCTAGATGCATTAGCTCAAATCACAGCATATTGCCTTGTCATGATCATGCATCATATTGTGGCATTGCATTGATTGTGTTCTTTCTCCGTTGCCGGTGTTTCTCCCCTCTCGATAGATGTGGTTCCGACGATGTGATCAATGACACCGATGAAGAACTATAATATCTTCAGAAGTGCCAGGCAAGCAAAACCCCCTTGTTCATTTCGATACAATCCCACTCTCTCGCTCCTGCTCTCTTTTACTGCATTAGGGCAACAACGTTTCAACTGTTACATGCTGCGGTAGCTGAACCCCTTTCCTCTGCATGACCTGTCATTGCCACAGTAAATAGATGAAACCCACTAGCATGAGTAGGAGTTGTTTGAGCCCTGATCTGCCTACTCATTCATGCTTATTTGTCATGCCTGCTACTGCTTAGAGTTGAGTCAGGTCCGATTCATCGGGGATGAATTGGAATGTGGTGAACATGTCCTACTGTTGAGAGCTAAGTGTGTGAACACGATTTGGTAAAGGTAGTGGTGAGAAGCCATGTAGGAGTACATGGTGGGTTGTCTCATTGCAGCCGTCCTGGGAACTGAGTTCTGTGTTTGTGATCCATGAACAGTTACTACCACACATTGGGTTTCGGGCGCTCCAAGCTCGCTCGACTTATTAATCAACCTGATCTCTGTCCAGGAGTTGCAACTAGTTTCTGGTGTTTGTAGGTAGTGTTAGTACTCTACCAAGTGGCACCCGGTATAGGTGGGCTTGGGATAGACTAGGCACAGTGGCCCAGTGTACCAAGTGGCACCTGGATGGTGGGCTTGGGAACCCTGTACACATCATTTGGGGCCATGAGCGACACCCCCGCCAGATCTCCTTGCGGATGGAACCCGAATAGGCGATAAACCTGGACGAGAGACTTGTGTGATTAGTCAGGTCGTGGCCGGCTCCCTCACCAGGCTTCCGCTTGAAGGTTGCCGAGATACACGACTTGTACATGGTGGTAAGTGGCGAGAGCATGTGTGAAGAAGTACACCCCTGCAAGGTTATCATTATCTATTCGAATAGCCAGATTCCTCAGATATGGAAACTTGGACCCCTTGCATAGTTCATAGACAAGTGAAAGTGGATACTCTAAAATGCGCAAGATAAGCGTGAGTGCTATGGATGGCGTGCTCATAGGGAGATGGGAGCAGATCCATAGTGGTGTATCGATATGGTGAATATGTGAACTCTTGTGCGCCACCTCAAAAGAGTTGCTTGCAGTCATAGTTCAGGTTAGCCACTGAGTCAAAGCTGGCTTGCTGCAGTTAAACTCCACTACCCTTTTGTTGATACCGATGCATATGTAGTTAGCTCTGATGTAAGTCTTGCTGGGTACATTTGTACTCATGTTTGCCTATTTTATGTTTTGCAGAGAGATGTCAGTCTCGCTAGTAGTTCCATGTGGACTTCGACGTTTAGCTTGATACCTCAGCTACGATCTTGTACCCTTGGGAGGGTCTTGTAGATAGTCAGGCTTCTCAGCCTTCTTCATTTGTAGTTGTCTGTACTTAGAAAAGTTAAGCTTCCGCATGTGCTTATTGCTTGTATGCTCTGTATGTTGGGTCATGAGACCCATGTTTGTAATATATCGCTCCTCGGAGCCTAATGAATACATACTCTGAGTCGTAGAGTCTTGTTGTGATGCCATGTTGTATTGCACATATTATGCATATTGTGTGTATGACTGAAATGCTTGGTATGTGTGGGATCCGACAACCTAGTTGTTTATCCTTGGTAGCCTCTCTTATGGGGAAACGTAGTCTTGTGCTTCCATGAGCCATAGTAGTCTGCTACAGCCCGGTTCACCGGAGTCCTGCTAGCCCAGCACTACTGCTCCGGAACACTTGACTGGCTGGCATGTGATTCACTCCATTCACGTGTCTGTCCCTTCGGGTAAATGTAACGCGGTGACATCCGGAGTCCTGCCTAGCCTGCTACAGCTCAGTTCACCGGAGTCCTGTTAGCCCAGTGCTATAGCCCGGATTCGCACGCTGCTGACCGACATGCTCGATGTTGATTCATGTATGCCTGTCCCCGTAAGTTAGTGCCACTTTCGGTTCACGACTAGTCATGTCGGCCCGGGTTCTCTGTCATATGGATGCTAGCGACACTATCATATACGTGAGCCGAAAGGCGCAAACGGTCCCGGGCCATGGTAAGGCGACACCCGTGGGAATACCATGCGTGAGGCCGCAAAGTGATATGAGGTGTTACCGGCTAGATCGATGTGACTTAGAATCGGGGTCCTGACAGCTTTGGTATCAGAGCCTGACTGCCTATAGGATTACCAAGCCAAGCTGGTCGAAGTTGTGTCTAGAAATGCTTTAGTTATATAAGGGAATTGATTGTGGATGGGAACGTAAGGCTCTTTTTACTCCTTATCCTCATGAATTTCTAATCTGAGTCATCTTATCTTTTCTACGGGGTTAAGAACTAGGATTCTCATCTTTCTATCAGGATCACGTGTTACTAATCCGTAGACTCTTAGGATTGTTGGTTTCAAGCCTCAGTTCAGTTCCTACTACTTCCATATGTTCATAGCTAGCCTCAGAACCTTGATATTGTGATGTTGAGTGGTTATGCCACCATTTTTGCAGGATGTCTCAAATCATTTTGAGCATTTACAGCCGTTATGCTGTACGAGTCATCCCAGGTTTCTAAATAGTCCGATGCATTTGTAACTCCCTTCTTTCTGTTCCCGATGTTCCTTTGGGCCAGATTAACCACACTAACCAGTGGGTTGAGATACTCCATTGCCTCGACATATATGTTGAAGCTATTATTATGACCCTAGGTGTCTTAGAGGACCACCTAGTAATCTAGCCATGTTTGGTACTACCAGTGTGATGATTACGGCCACACCTAGTTGGTTTTGGAGTATTGACGACAAACCTAGTTGAGGGACTAATGTGTTTGTGAGAATTGCAGGATAACACAGGTAGAAGTCCCTCATTGATTCGATTTTACTACCAGAGATGACCCCTAAAAACGTATGAAGACATTGAAGTCAAAGGTGGTATATGAAGATATTCACATTGAAGACTATGACAAGAGAAGACACTATATAAAGCCTATGGAGCTCGAAGACTTAGATCTTTCATAGTTCTTTTTCTTTTGTGTTGAGTCATAGGAACCACCGTACTGTTAAGTGGGGTCCAAGAGAACCAGTCAGAATGACTGAGGTGATGCCTAAACCAAAAACCTATGTCTTCGAGTGAAGACTATGAGAGCGAATCTTGTCCAGAGTCGGACAGGTCAGCTTTGCTTGTAGCCCAAGTAAAGTTGTCGTGTGAGTTTGAAATCTGACCGTTGGAACACGTGTCAGTTCCTTAGTGACCCAGGGTCATTTCGGACAAATGAGGTCAGGTTGCCAAGTGGCTATAAATAGCCCACTCCCTACAACCATAAACGGTTGGCTGCTCAGATTGAAAGCACGGCTTTTGTCGTTTGAGAGCAACCCACCTCGAAGCCTTTGAGAGAGAATTCCTTGCGAGGATAAAGCCCTAACCACCAGAGCTAGAGAGAATTGGGCATCACTTAAGTCTTCTTGTCTGTGTGATCTGAAGACTTATTACACTTGAGGACTGTGCATCCTCCAGCCGGTTAGGCATCGTGTTCTGAGCATCCAAGAGACATTGTGGATTGCCGGTGAACGAAGTCTGTGAAGGTTTGGGAGTCTACCTTGAAGACTTACCAGAGTGATTGGGCGAGGTCTATGTGACCTTAGCTCAAGGAGAATACGGTGAGGACTGGGTGTCCTGAGCTGCGTGTTCAGGACTGGGTGTCCGGGACTGTGTGTCCTAAGGTTTAAATACCTAGCCGCTCCAACCAGACATACAGTTGTCACAGCAACTGGAACTGGTTCAACAAATCATTGTCTTCAACGAGTCACTGGTTTCATCTTCACTTCACTTTACTTTCTGTTACTCCTTGTGAAGTCATTGTATGTTTGCTCTATCATTTGTCTTCACTGAGTGACTGCGTGTTCTGTTTGGCTTCACAATATCTTCCTACCTGATCCTTACTACCTAGCTGCTATTAGTCTTTGTGCTTTCACTTCATTGAATACTTGACTATGGTTTGCCTAGTGTAGTCTACCTTCCGCTGCATGGTAATAGGTTTAATTTTATCGTTTGTCTTCAAAACTCCAATGTTCTGAAGACTTTCATAAAAATCGCCTATTCACCCCCCTCTAGTCGATATAACGCACTTTCAGCATCCCGTGATGTTATTTAGTATGTAGGTATTCTATTTCTGGGTTCTTGAACCCAAGAATCACTCTACTCACTTCCCGTTGTTAGTGTTTGCTCGTTCCTTTAGGTTATTAGTAACCTTTGCGATAGCCCTCGAGGTATGTGGTATTTCCTTCTTCCAAAAACCATGAACTTCTTATAGCAGAAGTTCTTTTGAACCAAAAGATGACAACCAGAGTGCTCTTGATGAGTTCTCCATTTTACATTGTGAATCTTCCAGTTCTACCTTTCCACATGGGTTATCCAGAAGAAATGTTGAGCTTCACTCGACATACTAATCTATGCATCCAGAACTCAGAAAATTGTATGTTCCTTGAGTTGTCCCTCCTTAGTGTTTCCGACCTCGGTCTATCAATTGATAGTCGAGGGTATATCATTGCATTCGTTCATCAAAGTCTATTATTGTTGTGGTCCGTCAAGCCATTCTATTCCAAAATGACTAGGAGAAACAAACTCCAGAACCTCATCCATATCTAGGATTGGGTCAAAGCAATTGTATTCCGCAGATCAAAATGCCAATCCAGCTTTTGCTCTATTCTACCCTGAAGTGTTACCGTCTCTATGTCAAGAATGTCATGAGAATTGCACCACCTCTTATGAATTCTTGACGCAGTGATACTTCTCGACTTCATTATTCCTTCCTCGGTTCCATGTTATTGTAACCGGAACGCCGACAAGTGAATTGTGATGTGTGAAATCTATACTCCTAGTGACTCTGTTGCTTGGTAGTAAATGGACAATAACCTCATTCTTAGCGTGTTGGTTATTGAATCATCACCCTAAGGTTGATCATGCTATCTCGCTCTTATTTCCGGTGCACTTTCCGATCAATGAGTTAGGATAGTGTCAACCCTTGCTTATTTGATCATATCGTCTGGCCATGAAAAGCAAGATTGTTCTCGAGCTTAGTGACATATCGGTGGTTCGTGATTTTCCGTATATCTTCTCGGTAGTATAACCAGGTTTTCCCCTGACCGCTATGTTGAGTTAGTGATCAAGTTGGTTTCCTCTAAACCACCCCTTCTCCAAGAATCTGTGTTGGATATCCTTGAACTAGTTTGATAAGCTAAACAATAACTTGGAGAGTTGGAAGATGAAAGCTTGTACGACTTAGTTCATCACTAAGGGATATCCTTGTGTGTGTGAGCATTGAAGAAAGTTGATATCTTCCTCGATTGATCCTCGTGATTAGTTGTCGGTGCTATTATACTATCCAATCATTGATTTGAGTGTGGGCTATCGTCAAATCAAATCAGAACCAACGATATTCGTAATGTTGTCTACTCGTGGTTGACTCCTCGAGCATACACCATTACATGTGTTGGTCTTACCAATACTATCACATTGTTCACATAATGGTGGAAGTCCAGTGATATGGAAATTCCGATGAGTTGCTGTTGAGCCCATCAGCAGCATCTTGTCTCCCCCATGATTCGTGTTAAACATTAAGCTAGTGTTGGAAACTTTGTAAGCATTTCCTTCGTGTTCCGCTCATGAGGTATATGTTTGGTGAAAGAAGTGACTTTCTCCAAGTTCATGTGCATTAGGTGTAAGTTGCTGCCGTGAATTCAAGAAAGTTCATTTTTGCTTCCTCTGGAATCATCCCAAGTCAGTCATGCATGTGCGAAGTATTCTGTGGTCTGTTAGACTGGTCATCTTCATTCCATATGTATTCCCTAGCACACCAAGCCACTGATTGATCTGTTCAAGGATAAGAAGTTCATCGATAATTATACATGGACTTCGATATCCTCAATGATGGTTCCCCACTTGAACTCGGTAGTGTTTTAGCATAAGACTACTATGTGGTCATGCTTGTCTGGGACAACGTGTTCACATGTGTTTAGCCGAACCGGCTCATGTTCTGGAGCTTGCTATCATAGTTCATTCCTCGAGAATCTTGCAAGGCCATCTCGTTGAATTGTGTTGCAAACTTTCTTTTCAGACATGACGAGTCTAGAATATCCTGACACCAACCAGATCTGAATCTCAGGCAGATATGATGGCTGGAACATTCGCGACATTGCATTTTGTTCCTAGCTTGCATCGCCTTGTGCCAATTTCCCATGGGCTGACCTTCTCAGCCATTGCTGCTCAGAATCATCTTCAAAAGTGGTCATACCATGGGTCCCATCCATTTCTGATGATAAGCAAAAATCATTCCTTGCGTTCTCTTCAACAAGGTAGTCCACATCATCCATTCGAATCCGGATATGCCATTCCTTTGAACTCCGCCAAACGATCGATTGTGATTGCCTTAGGCTGATATAGAGAGTTTCAATGATCTTTGTATCAAAAGTAATTCTTTTTGCCACTTAAGGGAATAGTTCTACGAGTCACCTTCCCTAAGGTGCTCCATCATGGAATCATGGCAATTATCCCCTCGCTACTTTGGAACCATGCACCATCTTACTACTGCGTGGAATTATTGCCTACCAATTTGAACCCTTGACATCTATCTCTTCCCATCACCCCGATGTGTGTTTTGTGTCTCAGCTCAAGATGTGGTCTATGTCTCATTCCGTGAGTTGTTTGTCAGTTGCTCGATCTTCAAGAAGATCGATTCTTCTAGAGTTTTTCCTTTCTTCTAGTTGTCATGTTGGATGTAGTTCTCAAAGCAAGACGTCGAGATCAAGGTGATGCAATGAATCAACACCCTCGAGAAAGACATCTGGATCATGAAGATTGTGTTAGCTTGTGTCCCTCTGTCTTCTTACCTCACATCCTGAATCTCGGGACAAGATTCTTGTTTAGTGGGGGTGAGTTGTCACAACCCTATAATTTTGTTGCAGATAGTGGCATTCAATCCATGCATCATGTCTAAACTTATGTGAAATTGAAATGGGGATTGTTCCAAACCCTAGCACCAAAATTAAATCAACTAAGTTCAACTGAAAATTGCATTCAATGAACCCAAAATGCCCTCATCAATGTTTGATATTTTTGGCAAGGCTTTGAGTCCAAACAAAAAATGGTGAACATTTTTGTGGAATATTTTGGGCACTGAATTTAAGTCATTATTGTATTTGAATTTGGAATTATACTCATAATATATGGAATATGTTTCAAATAACTTTGAAATGTTTATGTGCTATTGGAGAAGTCCATCCAGCAACATAAAAATATTCAAAGGGTTTTTGTCACTGTTTTGAAATTGTTCTGAATTTTAAACAGTGGCAGAGTGTTAATCAAAAGAAAACAAAACGAGAAGTTAAAAAAAGGACGGAAACCTTACCTGTCCAGCCCAGCCGCCGCACCGTCTTCCACCTCCTTCTAGTAGGCAGGAGGGCGTGTGTTCCGTGCGTGCATGCACGTGCTGCGGCCAACTCCTCTCTCCCTGCCTGCCTGGACCTCCCTCGCATCACCACGCACCTCCCTGGTCTCTCTCTCACTCTCCCCGTGCTCCCCTCTCCTCTGTCTCAATCTCTCACGCACACCCGAACGCGGTCGTCGCCACCGACAACGATCACCGTGGCCACCGTCTACCCTACCCCTCTCCTTACCATCCAACGGCTCCGCCGCAACGCCCTTTTCCTCATCACCAAGACACGTGACGCCGGGAGCCCCGTGCCGTCATCCTCGCCTTCGTCTTCTTCCGTGAGATCCAACGACAACCGCCCACGATTCGACACCGTCTGACCTCCCCCGAGCTCGCCGTCTACTCCAACCGACTCGCCGTGAGCCCCTGCCTCCTCTCCCCTTGCTCCCGTGCTCCTTTTATCACCATGGCCACCGTTCTACCGGCGACCGATCCACGCTGCCGCTTGAGCTCCTCGCCGCCGTGGCCATAGGCCGTGTTCGTCGCTCCTAGGCACATGGACGTGCTCCAGACCTCGCCAGGAACCCAACCCGCACCCCAACTCGCTTTCTCGAGCGCTGCAGCTGCGTCCCTGCACCCCGCCGAACTCCGGTCGCCGCCTCGCTTGCCGCCGTCGATGCCACAGCCCACCCGAGCACCAGCCACTACCACCATTCAAGGCGCCGCAACAACAGCTCTCCAATGCACCCACCCGCGCAAGCTCTAGCCGCCGGAAACGGCCGGATGGGCATCGCTACCGTGCTCCGGTTATCGCCGAAGTTAATCCGGTGACGTGGACGGATTAGATTAGTCTAATTGTTGTGATTAGCCTAACTAAAGCTCCTGACAGCGGGCCCTACCACTGGTCAAACCCCAGTTAGCGCTAGGTTTGACCGGGATTAGCCCCTGTGTCACTGACGTGTGGACCCCGCATGTCAGGTTTGCCTGGGTCAACCCAGTTGACCTGCTGACGTAGTGTTGTCATCATGTTGACGCAGTAAATGTTTTCTGGCGTTTTTATAATCCAGGAAATTCCAGAAAACAGTTTAAACTTCTAAAAATCATAGAAATTCAATCGTAACTCCAAATGAAATAATTTATATATGAAAAAATTGTCACGACCGGTTTTCCAATAAAAATATTTATTGAAAAGCCAATCTTTTAAGTCCAGTATGAGAGAAATCCTCCACACTGGCAGACAAATTCTTGATACAATAAGCCAGTAGCATAAAATATATTACAGGGTCGAACTACGGTTGCTCAACCAAATTATTACAAGCATGCCAATAATTATACATAATGGCGGACACGACACAGGGGTGTGGAGGCATACTACTGACTCGAGGATAGGACGGTGGTGGAAAAACACAGCGGGGAGAGAAATACAAGACTCTACGTCTGTCATCTCATCGAGCATCGAGGAGAGGCTCGATGAATTTATTTGGTAGCGGAAGCGGATATAATACAGTGACCAAATCCAGGGTTGCACAAGACTGACTGGGACTCCTCTAGGTGTCGGACTCGCTATCAAACTCTTCATCCATGAGATCGCCTTCGTCGGCATCTGGCCAAATCAACAAGCCAGTGAGTACTTTGAAAGTACTCGCAAGACAGTTCGGACGTAAGATATAACAAATGCATGCATGGATGCGACATGATTAATTCATCAATGCACATTAAAATAAAATTAGCATAACGGGGTAAGAAAAAGGGGAAACGGCGGTAGTCCGCCTGAAATCCCAACATAACACAAATGAAGACCGATCGGGTGTCTGAAGCGACGCCTCGAAAGGTGAACAAAATAAAAATAAGGAAAAAAGATGCCACAGTCGGGCGTCTTAGCGACACCACATGAAGGGCTTTAAAAGAAATACCACAGTCGGACGTCTGAGCGACATCGCAAAAAGGGCTTTAAAAGAAATGCCACAGTCGAACATCTGAGCAACATCACAGAAAGGGCTTTAAAAGAAATGCCACAGTCGGACGTCTGAGCGACATCACATAAAGGGCTTT
>NC_041384.1:308218365-308227453 GCF_002162155.2 Triticum dicoccoides
TGACATGGAAGAGATGATTTGGAGGAATATATGACTCTGCAGAGTTTGTACAAAATTTTTCCCACAGTCAACGGATTTCCGTAGTCACGAAGGACTAGTTCCGTTTACGGTATTTCGGAAGAAAACACAGCTAACCGGTACACACCCATCCTACCTCCCGATGCTAGGAATCACCCTAGTCATCGTCCAAGAAAAACTTTTGAGACGGGGAGATCACAATCTCGAATAGCATGGGATCAAATTTATATACGCGCGCTCTAAGGGGTGCCCCCCTCTCGGTCCCAACCGGAAACACCCATGCCCCCTGACCGGATGACTGGCTTTAATCCAGGGCCATGGAACCATCATCACGGCCTCTCCTCTTTGGTGTGTACCATGAAAGTGGTTTGCAACTTACTAAACCATATTCCTTGCGGAAAACATGTGGTAGTACAAGGAAGGAAATGATAGGTACTGGATCGATATGGTTTGACACTGAAGTCACATAGTCTGGCGTAAGACTGGCATGCTACAACACTGCCATCGTACCCATCCTCATGCCAACACATGGCCATTCATATTCACATTCATCCACGTATGGATCATTGAACTCACTCACCTTATTTTCACATAAAATAACGTTCATCGGTATGCTTACCAACATGCCATGAAACTAACTAAATGCAAAACATGCCGAGACACTCATCATATCAAAAGTTCAAACATGCTTGCCTGGTTCAGAGTAGTCGGAGCCTAGCTCGGTGAAGTTCGCGGCTCCGTCACCTCCTTCGGTATCTACGGTTTAAAGAAAATATATGCGCTAACGTAAATACCAAGGAGTGCACAGAAGGTAAACCAAATATTTTTCAAATAAATCTGATAAAAACTATACAAAATTTTAAAGAGAACAGAAAAAGAATCAATCAAAAATACTTTTCTGATTAAAAGTTATAAGGGTTTTTGTCCAGGGACTTATCTGTAATGAAACAGAAGATTTCCAGGGGCTAGTTTATAAAAAAAGAAAACGCTTCGGTAGCGACTACGCTAGCCCGAAGAGAAGACGCATTCTGCCCGAAGGCGCTTCCAGAAAACGATTCGAAAGAGAGAGCGGAGAGGCTGACGGTGGGGTCCCACCCGTCAGGTTCAAATGTTCAAACGGGGCGGCAGAGTTCGTCGGCGCCCGAGAGCCGCGGTGGTCGCCGGCGGCGATCCACGGCGAGGCAGAGAGATCGGAGAGTACCTCCGTGCTCAGGGTACCCTTCCGCGTCAGTTGATGGTGGTGGAGTCGGTCGGCGAGCACCACGTCGACGGCGAGCTCTGCTCCGGCGGACGGCGGCTCGGGTGGTCGAGGGGCTCGTCGGAGAGGGCTGCAAAGGTTAAATTGAAGAGGGGGTTATGCTCCTGGCAGATAGAGAGGGTAACGAACGGGGTTTGAGCGCCGGAGATGGCCTCACCAGAACGAATCGGGCTGGAGGCCGAGGCGGGACGAGGCGGCCGGAGCTGGGGGAGGAGACCTCCTCGAGGTCCCCCTAGTGGCCTGGCGGGGTGTTGGTGAGTAGTGGGGGTGCTGCGTGCACGAGAGTGAGCTCGGGACCCCTTTATATAGGCGGTCCGAGGCGGTTGCCGTGAACGAGGATCACCGGCGAGCGATTACGGTGGCGCAGTGCTCGGTCGGGGTGGTTAGGGGGTCGAGCGTCATCACGGAGGTTCAATGGGTCCGTTTTGGTGTTAAACTGGTCGGGGTTTGGGTGTTAAGGGCGAGCTCGACGGAACGGTGATGGAGCGGGCCCGTCGGCGGCGGAGAGCGCGTTCCGTGCTTGCCGGCCACGGTGGCTGTGCTACGGGCGTGCGCTGGCGTGCATGAGGCCACGCGGAGGGCCAGGGAGTGATGGGCGGCGCGGAACGGCGTTCTGCCGTGGTGTGTCTCCTGTCGGCCGCCACGGGAGGTCCCGACGCCGCAGAACACGCCGACGAGGGCGAGCCAACACGCTATCGACGCCAGGAAGGCTCCACGCACTCGTGTGCAGCTTCGGACAAGAGGAAGAGGCGGCGAGGAATGTGCCAAGGGCACTGTGGCCGCGTGACTGAAACTGATGAACTGAAGATGACACTGAAACTGAATTTTCTGAACTTTGAACAGTAACAGTGCCCACCAGGTGTTCGACCGAATGAAATTGGCCTCTGGTGATTTTTCCTTGAGCTGATTTTTGGTGGAGTGGCTTCTCCTTGCTCAAGTAGGCTGCATGATTTTTGGTGGAATTTTTGGAGCAGTGTGGATATGAATTTCACCAAATTTGGCAAATCTGGTCCAAACTTGCAGAGACTGCATTTTGAAAAATTTGAAAAGGGGAGGAGTGGATCAAGATGGTTCTGGGTTGTGGGTTCAAAGGACAATCCAGGAGAATTGGTTTGAGTTCAAAACTCAAATGAAAAAGTGTACTTGCTTTGAAAATCCCTCAGGCTCCAAATAATTTTCAGAATTGAATTGGGGGAAAAAATAATTAGAATAGAATCCAAAACCAGTTTGGATTTGTTGGGACAGAGAATTTAGGTTGATCACAAGGGGGAGGGGAGGTTTTGGAGGGGTTTTATCTCATGGGCAAAAATACAAAGCCAAGGGTGGCTTCAAAGATAAGAAAAACCCAAATTTTCATAGAGCTTCACAAAAAAAAACAAATTAAAAGCTCCCAAAAGAAAAAAATTAAATTTTTAGAGGGAACTAACAGAGAAGAAGTTTGCAAAAGATCAACCACCAAAGTTTGAAAGAAATAAAATCCCTGCCAAGGCAAAAGGAGGTTTTTAAGAAGAAGGTTTTTCTGAAAAAGAAAAATAAAAAAAAAGTCTCTCCTCAAAACCACAAAGTTTTGATAAAAAACCAAATAAAAACTTTGGAGTGTCACAACACCTACCCCCTTAGGAAAAATCTCGTCCCCGAGATTTCAGCTGATCCTTAAATAAGTGTGGATGCTCTGTCCGAAGAAAATCCTCGCTTTCCCAAGTTGCTTCACTGTCGGTGTGATTGCTCCCCTGGACTTTGAAAAACTTGATGGTTTTCTGTCGGGTCCTCCTTTCAGACTCCTCTAATATTCTTATGGGACGTTCTCGATAAGTGAGGTCCGGCTGTATGTCAATGTTCTCATGGGGTACTTGTTTCTCTGGGTTGCTTACGCACTTCCTTAATTGAGAGACGTGGAACACGTCGTGAATGTCGGACAAGTCTTCGGGTAAGTCTAGTTGGTAGGCTACAGTGCCTCTTCGTGCCACTATGCAAAATGGTCCAATGAATCTTGGTGCTAATTTTCCCTTAATCTTAAACCGTTGCAATCCTCTCATCGGGGATACTCTCAAGTATACGAATTCACCGGGTTCGAAGCTGACCCTACGATGTTTCTGATCATAATAACTTTTCTGTCGACTTTGAGCGGTCTTAAGTCGGTCCCTGATAAGCTTGACTTTTTCCTCGGCTTCTCTGAGCATATCTGGTCCGAAGATGCGGCTGTCTCCGGTCTCTGACCAATTTAACGGGGTACGACATCTCCTTCCGTATAGGGCTTCGAAAGGAGCCATTTGCAGGCTGGCCTGGTAACTGTTGTTGTATGCGAACTCGGCATATGGCAGGCTGTCCTCCCAACTGGTTCCATAGGTGAGGACACATGCTCTCAGCATGTCTTCTAAAACCTGGTTTACGCGTTCTGTTTGTCCATCAGTCTGTGGATGGTATGCGGTACTGAAGGCTAGTTGGGTTCCCAGGGCCTGTTGTAATTGCTCCCAAAATCTTGAGATGAACTGAGTGCCTCTGTCGGAAATTATAGTCTTCGGGACACCGTGCAGACAGACTATGCGGGAAAGATAAATCCTGGCAAGCCTCTGAGTGGTGTAGGTTGTCTTCACTGGAATAAAGTGTGCTACTTTGGTCAACCTGTTAGTGATGACCCATATGGTATCATTCCCGTGTCGTGATCGAGGTAATCCGACAATAAAATCCATCCCTATTTCATCCCATTTCCACTCAGGTATTTTGTTAGGTTGCAGTAGTCCGGCTGGTCTCTGATGTTTAGCTTTTATGCGTTGACATGAGTCGCAACATGCAATGAAAGTGGCTATGTCCCTCTTCATACCGTGCCACCAAAATCTTTCCTGAATATCCTTATACATTTTGGTTCCTCCAGGGTGGATCGAATATGGAGTGGTGTGTGCTTCAGTTAAAACTTGCTGTTTAAGGTCTTCTATGTTTGGCACGCATAGCCTTTCTCCGTACCATAATATTCCTTCATTGTCTATGACGAATTCCGAGGCCTTGCCCATACTCAACTTCCTTTTAATTCCTTCAATGCTGGGGTGACCGGACTGAGCCTCTTTAATTTTCTCCACAAGGTGTTGTTGTATCTCCAAGTTTGATATGGTGCCTTCTACTACCATTATCAAGTTGAGATTGACAAATTCTTGATGGAATTTGGGCCTCAAGCTGTGCAGATAGTTCCCATCGGAGCTGGGGTTCCGACTCAGGGCATCGGCCACTATGTTTGCTTTCCCTGGATGGTAATGGATACCAACATCGTAATCCTTTACCAATTCTAACCAGCGGCGTTGCCGTAAATTTAGTTCTGGCTGCGTAAAAATGTA
Source organism: Triticum dicoccoides (assembly GCF_002162155.2). Taxonomy (NCBI): domain Eukaryota; kingdom Viridiplantae; phylum Streptophyta; class Magnoliopsida; order Poales; family Poaceae; genus Triticum; species Triticum dicoccoides. The sequence goes on from NC_041384.1 coordinate 308,222,968, forward strand.
TTTGAGGCTTTTGTGATCCGTATATATCTCACACCGATTCCCAAGTAGAAAATGCCTCCATTCCTTGAGTGCATGAGTAACTGCTGCCATTTCTAAATCATGAGTGGGATAATTTTCCTCGTGTTTGCAAAGTTTCCTTGAAGCGTAGGCGACAACCTTGCCTTCTTGCATCAACACGCATCCGAGACCCTTTCTGGATGCGTCACAAAATACTTCAAAATTCTTGTGTATATCGGGTACAATTAATACTGGTGCTGTTGTTAATTTCTGCTTTAGCTCTTGGAAACTTTTCTCGCAGGCTTCTGTCCATTCAAACTTCTTATCTTTCTTGAGTAACTGTGTCATATGCTTGGATATGGTGGAAAATCCTTCAATAAATCTGCGGTAATACCCTGCCATTCCCAAGAAACTTCGTATGTCTGTTACGCTGGCTGGTGACTTCCAGTCAAGTACGGCCTTGACTTTCTCTGGGTCCACTGCTATACCGTCTTGAGTCAGCATGTGGCCTAGAAAACCTACTTGTCTTAGCCAAAATTCGCACTTGCTGAACTTGGCATACAATTGGTGTTTCCTTAGCTCTCCTAGTACAATCCTGAGATGTTCTGCGTGCTCTTCTGGTGTTTTGGAGTATACCAGAATATCGTCGATGGATACTACGACGAATTTGTCCATAAACTTCATAAATACTTTGTTCATGAGGTGAACAAAATATGCCGGGGCGTTAGTTAATCCAAATGGCATCACTGTGAACTCATACAGTCCATATCTGGAGGTGAAGGCTGTTTTGGGGATATCTTCTGTTCGTACCTTCAATTGATGGTATCCTGACCTTAAGTCAATTTTTGAGAATACCTTGGCCTGAGCAAGTTGATCAAACAAATCGTTTATCCTTGGCATCGGGTATTTGTTTTTGACTGTGACCATGTTAAGTGCTCGATAGTCGATACACAATCTCAGCGTTCCATCCTTCTTCTTGGCAAATAAAATTGGTGATCCCCAAGGTGAGGAGCTGGCCCGAATGTATCCTTTATCCAGTAATTCCTTTATTTGCTTCTTCAATTCGATCAACTCGGATGGTGCCATTCTGTATGGTTTCTTGTAGATGGGGTTGGTTCCTGGTGCTAGCTCAATGCGGAATTCTATTTCTCGATCTGGTGGCATGCCTGGCAGCTCTTCAGGGAATACATCTGGAAATTCACACACTACTGGAACCTTGTTTAGCTCAGAAACGTCCACCTTATTTAATCTCGGTTGCCGGGGTCTTTTTCCTTCCTTGGCTGATACTCTTATTGTCTTCCCTTGGTGGTGTGTGAGAATCACGGTCCTGTTGAAACAGTCGATAAAACCTTTATTGGTGGTTAGCCAATCCATCCCTAGGATGACATCCAGTCCTTTATTTTCTAATACAATAAGATTTGCGTAAAACTCCAATCCTTCAAACTCAATGACCACATTCTGACAGTAATTCTGAGAAACTTGCTGAATCCCGGGGGACTTGATTATTATGGATTTCTCCAAAGGAAGCATCGAAAAATTATTTTGCAAAGCAAAACTTTTCGAGATGAAAGAGTGAGAAGCTCCAGAATCAAACAAAACCATTGCAGGTATTGTGTTGATAGGAAACGTACCGAGTACGATATCCGGAGCATTTTGTGCCTCCTCTTTGGTTACGTGGTTCAGATGACCCTTCCTGTGGTTATTGTTGGGATTGAAATTGTTTCGCTTGGGCGCGGAATTGTTGCCGTTGTTTGGCTTTGGGGTTGAATTCCTTGGCTTGGGGCACTGTTTGGCATAGTGCCCTTCTTCTCCACAAGCGTAACAAGTAACGCCGGGGCGATAGGTGAATTCCTTGTCCCTTGCATGAAAATTCTTGATTGGGCGTGAGACATTGGATGAGAATTTGGGTGTCCCACCCTTTTTAAAATCTATCTTGCTTCGGTGATTGCGAGTGTGATTAGTCTGGTCCCTTTTTCGCTTGCGGATATCTTCCAGACTGCATCTCTCATTTTCCAGAGTAATGGCCTTGTCCACCAGCGTTTTAAAATCAGGAAAAGTGTGCACGACCAGTTGGCATTTAAGTGCGGGTGCCAGACCGTCAAGGAATTTCTCCATCTTCTTGATTTCAGTCATACGCTCCTCATTGGCGTAGCGGGATAATAGGGTAAATTGACTGTTGTAATCTGACACTGTCATGTTCCTTTGTTTGAGGTCATCAAATTCTCTCTTCTTGATTTTCATAATACTCTTAGGAATATGTGCACCACGGAAACCTTCCTTGAAATCATCCCAGGTTATGTCATTTTCGTTGTGATGCATGTGCAGAAAATTCTCCCACCACGATGCGGCTGCTCCAGTGAGATAGTGCGGAGCATATAATACCTTCTCGGGGTCTGAACATTTTGCAATAATTAATTTTCTCTCCATATATCGAAGCCAGTCCTCGGCTTCAAGAGGCTTGTCAGTATGAGAAAATGTTTGAGGACGTGTCTTCTGTAGCTAAGATAACTTGGAGTGCTGTTGATACTGTCCATGGTGATTTCCCATGTTGATGACTTGGTTCATTATTTCACGATGTTGTTGCTGACTCTGTTCATAAAGGCGGCACATTTGTGAAAGTGCCGATTCATTGCCCGGTTGGCTAGACTGTCCCTGAGTGAACTCGTTGCTGGGTTGTGCATCATAATTTTCCTCTGATGGAATTGGCATGGAGCGAGTCCAAGGACGAGACATTTTTCACTCTGGGGATATATTTTGTAAAACCCATAAGAAAAGCGGAAAAAGTCGCAAAAACAAATCCATAAAATGCATAAAGCTGGCAAATAGAATTAAATAGCTCAGCTTACTTAAGAAAAACAAATCGACTTGCGCACGGAGAAGGACTGCTCATTACATATCTTACACGCGGGCGGTAATTATACAATACATCACTCAGGATATGCGTACTTAATCCTGACATGTTATTAAGGCTAGTGCACTTCTCCAGATCCTACATGATGCGCAAACAGGCTACTTCTCACAGCCTATGCACGTATCTTACAAAGTGGTACAATACACGGCAGCTAAGCGTACTTAGGCAGAGATATTGACGATCTCCCTTGCTCTGCCGAGGGCGAGGCGTAGCGAGGTTGGGGACTCGACTTCCTCCTCGCTAATGGGCTCCATACGTGTAGTGTTGCACAGAGTGGGCGGAGCGGTTGCCAGGGGCGGAGCAACACGTACAGGAGTGGGCGCGAAGGGTGGTGCAGTGCGCACTGGAGTGGGCGCAATAACTTGGTTGAATTCTTCGGTAGAAGGCAGACGACGAGCAGGCGTAAAAGATGCTGATGACGAGACAAAAGTCAGTGGCGGTGCGATTGGTAGGAGCTCCCTCCTGTTGGCAGCACAGCCATGAACTGAGTCCATGCGGGTAGCTACGAAGTCGTCCACCAGGTTGTCGAAGGCTGCCTCCAGGGCCCGGAGATACTCAATGAGCATCTCAAAAGCCTCGTCTCGTTCTCCTCTGGGGCAGGAGTATGCGTAGTGACAGGTGTAAGGCACATGGCACGGAAGATAACGGTAACGACGAGTCTTCATCACGGGGAGGACATCCCTGAGACGAGCTATCGCCTTGCGGGCTGCCATCTGCATAGCATGCCTCTCCGTAGGCATGGCTCTTCACACGAACCGGAAGCGGCGTAACTCACCACGCCCTCCCTTGAACTGCACCGCGGCCTGGTGCATGGTCAGACTGTCGTTGACTCGGTGCTGGCAGAGTGTGAAGACTGGGCGCACGGATGGCCCCATCGCGACCTGAATGATGAAAGAAAGAAGCTTGACGAACCCATCGGGCACGTTGGCGAAGGTCTGAGACTCGCAGCTATTGTCGGCCATCTACAAAAGTAGGCAAAAATTCTGCATGGTCAGATCATAAATTTATGCTGACTGACAGAAAATGACTACCATTGCAAAAATATAAATTAGCGATCATAAATCAGGCTAATAACCAATTAGCGATCGCACCTAGTGGCTTCCTACAGTCAGCCTGGCTCTGGTACCAAACTTGTCACGACCGGTTTTCCAATAAAAATATTTATTGAAAAGCCAATCTTTTAAGTCCAGTATGAGAGAAATCCTCCACACTGGCAGACAAATTCTTGATACAATAAGCCAGTAGCATAAAATATATTACAGGGTCGAACTACGGTTGCTCAACCAAATTATTACAAGCATGCCAATAATTATACATAATGGCGGACACGACACAGGGGTGTGGAGGCATACTACTGACTCGAGGATAGGACGGTGGTGGAAAAACACAGCGGGGAGAGAAATACAAGACTCTACGTCTGTCATCTCATCGAGCATCGAGGAGAGGCTCGATGAATTTATTTGGTAGCGGAAGCGGATATAATACAGTGACCAAATCCAGGGTTGCACAAGACTGACTGGGACTCCTCTAGGTGTCGGACTCGCTATCAAACTCTTCATCCATGAGATCGCCTTCGTC
>NC_041384.1:308227751-308257209 GCF_002162155.2 Triticum dicoccoides
AAAGTAATGCCACAGTCGGACGTCTGAGCGACATCACATAAAGGGCTTTAAAAGAAATGCCACAGTCGGACGTCTGAACGACATCGCAGAAAGGGCTTTAAAAGTAATGCCACAGTCGGACGTCTGAGCGACATCACATAAAGGGCTTTAAAAGAAATGCCACAGTCGGACGTCTGAGCGACATCGCAGAAAGGGCTTTAAAAGTTCATCAGTAAATAATACTCATAATAAACATTCAATCCATGAGAATAAACGGGTTAGTCCATCCACAGGGATAATCATTCAACCGGACTTAGAACTCATGCGATTCACCGGAGTCTCTGTCATCAAAGCTGACAATCGATTAGGATAAGATGGAACGAAACTTGACATGGAAGAGATGATTTGGAGGAATATATGACTCTGCAGAGTTTGTACAAAATTTTTCCCACAGTCAACGGATTTCCGTAGTCACGAAGGACTAGTTCCGTTTACGGTATTTCGGAAGAAAACACAGCTAACCGGTACACACCCATCCTACCTCCCGATGCTAGGAATCACCCTAGTCATCGTCCAAGAAAAACTTTTGAGACGGGGAGATCACAATCTCGAATAGCATGGGATCAAATTTATATACGCGCGCTCTAAGGGGTGCCCCCCTCTCGGTCCCAACCGGAAACACCCATGCCCCCTGACCGGATGACTGGCTTTAATCCAGGGCCATGGAACCATCATCACGGCCTCTCCTCTTTGGTGTGTACCATGAAAGTGGTTTGCAACTTACTAAACCATATTCCTTGCGGAAAACATGTGGTAGTACAAGGAAGGAAATGATAGGTACTGGACCGATATGGTTTGACACTAAAGTCACATAGTATGGCGTAAGACTGGCATGCTACAACACTGCCATCGTACCCATCCTCATGCCAACACATGGCCATTCATATTCACATTCATCCACGTATGGATCATTGAACTCATTCACCTTATTTTCACATAAAATAACGTTCATCGGTATGCTTACCAACATGCCATGAAACTAACTAAATGCAAAACATGCCGAGACACTCATCATATCAAAAGTTCAAACATTCTTGCCTGGTTCAGAGTAGTCGGAGCCTAGCTCGGTGAAGTTCGCGGCTCCGTCACCTCCTTCGGTATCTACGGTTTAAAGAAAATATATGCGCTAACGTAAATACCAAGGAGTGCACAGAAGGTAAACCAAATATTTTTCAAATAAATCTGATAAAAAACTAGACAAAATTTTAAAGAGAACAGAAAAAGAATCAATCAAAAATACTTTTCTGATTAAAAGTTATAAGGGTTTTTGTCCAGGGACTTATCTGTAATGAAACAGAAGCTTTCCAGGGGCTAGTTTATAAAAACAGAAAACGCTTCGGTAGCGACTACGCTAGCCCGAAGAGAAGACGCATTCTGCCCGAAGGCGCTTCCAGAAAACGATTCGAAAGAGAGAGCGGAGAGGCTGACGGTGGGGTCCCACCCGTCAGGTTCAAATGTTCAAACGGGGCGACAGAGTTCGTCGGCGCCCGAGAGCCGCGGTGGTCGCCGGCGGCGATCCACGGCGAGGCAGAGAGATCGGAGAGTACCTCCGTGCTCAGGGTACCCTTCCGTGTCAGTTGATGGTGGTGGAGTCGGTCGGCGAGCACCACGTCGACGGCGAGCTCTGCTCCGGCGGACGGCGGCTCGGGTGGTCGAGGGGCTCATCGGAGAGGGCTACAAAGGTTAAATTGAAGAGGGGGTTATGCTCCTGGCAGCTAGAGAGGGTAACGAATGGGGTTTGAGCGCCGGAGATGGCCTCACCAGAATGAATCGGGCTGGAGGCCGAGGCGGGACGAGGCGGCCGGAGCTGGGGGAGGAGACCTCCTCGAGGTCCCCCTAGTGGCCTGGCGGGGTGTTGGTGAGTAGTGGGGGTGCTGCGTGCACGAGAGTGAGCTCGAGACCCCTTTATATAGGCGGTCCGAGGCGGTTGCCGTGAACGAGGATCACCGGCGAGCGATTACGGTGGCGCAGTGCTCGGTCGGGGTGGTTAGGGGGTCGAGCGTCATCACGGAGGTTCAATGGGTCCGTTTTGGTGTTAAACTGGCCGGGGTTTGGGTGTTAAGGGCGAGCTCGACGGAACGGTGATGGCGCGGGCCCGTCGGCGGCAGAGAGCGCGTTCCGTGCTTGCCGGCCACGGTGGCTGTGCTACGGGCATGCCCTGGCGTGCATGAAGCCACGCGGAGGGCCAGGGAGTGATGGGCGGCGCGGATCGGCGTTCTGCCGTGGTGTGTCTCCTGTCGGCCGCCACGGGAGGTCCCGACGCCGTAGAAGACGCCGGCGAGGGCGAGCCAGCACGCTATCGACGCCAGGAAGGCTCCACGCACGCGTGTGCAGCTTCGGACAAGAGGAAGAGGCGGCGAGGAACGTGCCAAGGGCACTGTGGCCGCGTGACTGAAACTGACGAACTGAAGATGACACTGAAACTGAATTTTCTGAACTTTGAACAGTAACAGTGCCCACCAGGTGTTCGACCGAATGAAATTGGCCTCTGGTGATTTTTCCTTGAGCTGATTTTTGGTGGAGTGGCTTCTCCTTGCTCAAGTAGGCTGCATGATTTTTGGTGGAATTTTTGGAGCAGTGTGGATATGAATTTCACCAAATTTGGCAAATCTGGTCAAAACTTGCAGAGACTGCATTTTGAAAAATTTGAAAAGGGGAGGAGTGGATCAAGATGGTTCTGGGTTGTGGGTTCAAAGGACAATCCAGGAGAATTGGTTTGAGTTCAAAACTCAAATGAAAAAGTGTACTTGCTTTGAAAATCCCTCAGGCTCCAAATAATTTTCAGAATTGAATTGGGGGGAAAAATAATTAGAATAGAATCCAAAACCAGTTTGGATTAGTTGGGACAGAGAATTTAGGTTGATCACAAGGGGGAGGGGAGGTTTTGGAGGGGTTTTATCTCATGGGCAAAAATACAAAGCCAAGGGTGGCTTCAAAGATAAGAAAAACCCAAATTTTCATAGAGCTTCACAAAAAAAAACAAATTAAAAGCTCCCAAAAGAAAAAAATTAAATTTTTAGAGGGAACTAACAGAGAAGAAGTTTGCAAAAGATCAACCACCAAAGTTTGAAAGAAATAAAATCCCTGCCAAGGCAAAAGGAGGTTTTTAAGAAGAAGGTTTTTCTGAAAAAGAAAAATAAAAAAAAAAGTCTCTCCTCAAAACCACAAAGTTTTGATAAAAAACCAAATAAAAACTTTGGAGTGTCACAAAAATTATCAGAAAAATTCAAGGAATCCATCTGTACCATTTTCATGCATGTTTGAACAATGTTTGTCCTCTATTTTGGACAAAACAAATAATGGGCATTGAAATAATCATATATGGAGCTGGAATTTGAATCATGTATTCAAACCAACTTCATTTAAATCATAGCTAGATGCATTAGCTCAAATCACAGCATATTGCCATGTCATGATCATGCATCATATTGTGGCATTGCATTGATTGTGTTCTTTCTCAGTTGCCGGTGTTTGTCCCCTCTCGATAAACATAGTTCCGACGATGTGATTGATGACACCAATGAAGAACTATAATATCTTCAGAAGTGCCAGGCAAGCAAAACCCCCTTCTTCATTCCGATACAATCCCACTCTCTCGCTCCTGCTCTCTTTTACTACATTAGGACAACAACGTTTCAACTGTCACATGCTGCGGTAGCTGAACCCCTATCCTCTTCATGACCTGTCATTGCCACAGTAAATAGATGAAACCCACAAGCATGAGTAGGAGTTGTTTGAGCCCTGATGTGCCTACTCATTCATGCTTGTTTGTAATGCCTGCTACTGCTTAGAGTTGAGTCAGTTCCGATTCATCGGGGATGAATTGGAATGTGGTCAACATGTCCTACTGTTGAGAGATAAGTGTGTGAACATGATTTGGTAAAGGTAGTGGTGAGAGGCCATGTAGGAGTACATGGTGGGTTGTCTCATTGCAGCCATCCTCAGGAACTGAGTTCCGTGTTTGTGATGCATGAACAGTTACTACCACATATTGGGCTCCGGGCGCTCCAAGCTCTCTCGACTTATTAATCAACCTAGTCTTTGTCCAGGAGTTGCAACTAGTTTATGGTGTTTGTAGGTAGTGTTAGTAGTCTACCAAGTGGCACCCGGTACAGGTGGGCTTGGGACAGACTAGGCACAGTGCCCCGGTGTACCAAGTGGCACTCGGATGGTGGGCTTGGGAACCCTGTACACATTGTTTGGGGCCGTGAGTGACACGCCGGGAGGATCTCCTTGCGGATGGAACCCGAAAGGCGATAAACCTGGACGAGAGACTTGTGTGATTAGTCAGGTCGTGGCCGACTCGCTCACCAGGCTTCCACTTGAAGGTTGCCGTGATACACGATGTGTACATGGTGGTAAGTGGCGAGAGCGTGTGTGAAGAAGTACACCCCTGCAGGGTTATCATTATCTATTCGAATTTCCAGATTCCTCGGATATGGAAACTTGGACCCCTTGCATAGTTCATAGAAAAGTGAAAGTGGATACTCTAAAATGCGCAAGATAAGCGTGAGTGCTATGGATGGCGTGCTCATAGGGAGAAGGGAGAGGATCCATAGTGGTGTATTGATATGGTGAATATGTGAACTCATGTGCGCCATCTCAAAAGAGTTGCTTGCAGTCGTAGTTCAGGTTAGCCACTGAGTCAAAATTGGCTTGCTGCAGTTAAACTCAACAACCCTTTTGTTGATACCGATGCATATGTAGTTAGCTCTGATGTAAGTCTTGCTGGGTACATTTGTACTCATGTTTGCCTATTTTATGTTTTGCAGAGAGACATCAGTCTCGCTAGTAGTTCCGTGTGGACTTCGACGTTTAGCTTGATACCTCAGCTACGATCTTGTACCCTTGGGAGGGTCTTGTAGATAGTCAGGCTTCTCAGCCTTCTTCATTTGTAGTTGTCTATACTCAGACAAGTTAAGAATCCGCATGTGCTTGTTGCTTGTATGCTCTGTATGTTGGGTCATGAGACCCATGTTTGTAATATCTCACTCCTCATAGCCTAATGAATACATACTCTGAGTCGTAGAGTCTTGTTGTGATGCCATGTTGTATTGCACATATTGAGCATATTGTGTGTATGACTGAAATGCTTGGTATGTGTGGGATCCGACAACCTAGTTGTTTATCCTTGGTAGCCTCTCTTATGGGGAAATGTAGTCTTGTGCTTCCATGAGCCATAGTAGTCCGCTACAACCCGGTTCACCGGAGTCCTGCTAGCCCAGCACTACTGCTCCGGAACACTTGACTGGCTGGCATGTGATTCACTTTGTTCCTGTGTTTGTCCCTTCAGAGAAATGTCACGCGGTGAGTCCTGCCTAGCCTGCTACAGCCCGGTTCACCGGAGTCCTGTTAGCCGAGTGCTACAGCCCGGATTCGCACGCTGCTGACCGACATGCTCGATGTTGATTCATGTATGTCTGTCCCTGTAAGTTAGTGCCACTTTGGGTTCACGACTAGTCATGTCGGCCCGGGTTCTCTGTCATATGGATGCTAGCGACACTATCATATACGTGAGCCGAAAGGCGCAAACTGTCCCGGGCCATGGTAAGGCAACACCCATGGGAATACCATGCGTGAGGACGCAAAGTGATATGAGGTGTTACCGGCTAGATCAATGTGACTTGGAATCGGGGTCCTAACATGTGCGCTCCAGAGGTGGACGCAAGGGAGCAAGCATCGTCGAGCGCCCCTGAAGTGGCTTCTGGAGAGCGGGCTCCGTCGAGCGCTCCTGAAGTGGCCGCTGGAGAGCAGGCGTCGTCGAGCGCTCCTGAAGTGGCCGCTGGAGAGCGGGCGTCGTTGAGTGCTCCTGAAGTGGCCGCTGGAGAGCGGGCACTGCCGCCCACTCCTGAGGTGGCCCCTGAGGAGCAGGTGCCACCGCACACAACTGAGGCGGTGGCCTCCATCCCTGCAGGCGGCATAGCATGAGTCCCGTCCCCATACACGGCTGCTGCCCCACCATGAAGGGCCGCGCGCCAGCCTACGACGCCCTCCTTCTAGGCCTCGGGGTACTCCACAAGAGTAAGGGGCTCGAGAGCCACTGTGGCTCCATTCCACGGGCCCTAAAAAAGAGGAAGTGGATAGCCGTGGATGAGTAAGTACCTTACCACCTTGATTTTCACATATCATGTCCATTCCTGACTTTTGCCCCTTAGGATCCTTTCGGTCGCAGAGGTGAGCTCGTCCGGAGCGCGACCTCCAAAGGCCTCTAGTCAGGTTGCGACCCCGGGCCTCTTGAGTGGGGTGGCTGAGTGTGAGGTGGTGTCTGCTCATGAGCCAAGGCCACCGGGGGGGGGGGGGGGGTCGCGGTCCTGCGCTCCCGGCGTCCTTCCTCCAAAGAGAACTCCGGAGCACGAAGGAGGTGCCGAGGGCTCCTTTGGTTCTTGTCGGTAGTTGGGTGATCTGCGAGGCGGCTCCATCTTCAAGAAGTAGGATTGGGCCACGCCATGCCCCGTTCGAGGTTCGGGGAGCGGTTGAAGGGGCTCGGACCACCAGTCCCCCGCCGGAGACGGGCGAGTCATCCCGCACCTCCCTGGCAGACCGGGACACCGAGGACAGGCCTGGCCAAGCGTTGGAGCTCGCACTCAGGCGCAGTACTAGTCGTCATGACCTTCTCCGGGAGGTGACGAGTGTGCTAGTCCGCCTTGGAGCTGAGCTTGTCGATGTTGACACGCGGCTCGAGGTGGAGGGCCTCCGCCTGGCGCAATGATGGCGCCAGTTGAAGGTCGCCATTAACCTTGGCGCTTGGAGCACACCACTCCTGCACGTAGGCCTAGGAGTCCCTTTGCGGCTTCTTAGTAGGCTTGTGCCCGTGCCCTGGAGGAGGCCCGAGCCGCGGATCAACGTCGCGAAGCGGCCGAGGAGCACAAGATGGAGCTCTGAGCCTCGAATGCTACCCTTGAGCGGCTGGTCCAGGCGCGCAGAGCCGCCCTTGCGGCACCGCCAGGCGGGACCCCCACAGACAAGGCAGGTGTCCGGGTGCTAGGACGCGCTGGCACTCGAAGAATGGAGCACAGCCTAGAGCATGAGCAACTCGAGGTGATGGAGCGTCAAGTAACCACCGCCGAGTACGCCCTTGGCACTTGGGAGGCGAGGATCCAACGAGAGGTTGACTAGAGGGTGGAGGGGATCTGCAAGGCCCTTGTCGAGGAGTACCACCATAAGGTGGAGCTCCAGGAGGCTCGCTTCAAGTGGCAGCGCGTGGAACTGCAGGCCAAGGCTGACGCCTTCAAGGTGAAGCTGGCCGCGGCAGAGCGACGCAGGAAGATCGACGAGGCAGCCCGAGCCACTGCTGAGGCCGAATTGTCCTCTCTTCATCTGCAGGGGTAAATAGGGGGCTCCTAAGTCAGGGATGGCTCTGATTATCGGCTCAAGTTGGCCACTGCTTTACCTCATTACCCCTTTCCTACCCATAAGCTTAAATAGTCTTGATCTCGCGGGTGTGAGATTGCTGAGTCCTTGTGACTCACAGATACTTCCAAACAGTTGCAGGTGCCGACGAGACTAGTTCAGATGACGCAACCGAGCTCAAGTGGGAGCTCGATGAAGATCGTGTTCGTTGTCATGTTTCGTTTTCAGTTGATCAGTAGTGGAGCCCATTTGGGACGATCGGGGATTTAACATTTGGGGTGGTATTTCTTTATTTTGGTTCCGTAGTCGGACCTTGATTGTATTCTGGATGATGTATGATATATTTATGTATTGTGTGAAGTGGCGATTGTAAGCCGACTCTCTATCCCTTTCTTATTTAGTACATGGGATGTGTAAAGATTACCCCTCTTGCGACAAGCCTACCATGCGGCTATGCCTCTAAGTCGTGCCCCGACACGTGGGAGATATAACCAACTTGTAACACCCACAATGCGGCTATATCTCACACAATACATAAATAATCGATACGTCATCCAAGGTACAATCAAAGATCCGACTATGGAACCAAAATAAAGGAAGACAACCCCAAATGCTAGATCCCCGATTGTCCCAACTGGGCTCCACTACTGATCATCCGGAAAAGAAACATAGTAACAGCCTGAATCCTCGTCGAACTCCCACTTGAGTTCGGTATCGTCACCTGCACTGGTATCCTTGGCACCTGCAACTGCATGGAAGTATCCGTGAGTCACGAGGACTCAGCAATCTCACACCCGCGAGATCAGGACTATTTAAGCTTAAGGGTAGTGAGGTGGAGCTGCAGCAAGCGCTAAGCGTATATGGTGGCTAACATATGCAAATGAGAGCGATAGGAGAAGCAACGCAGGATCGAGAAACTATAAGTGATCAAGAAGTGATCATGAAGCTACTTACGTTCAAGCATAACACGAGACCGCGTTCTCTTCCCAGACTCCGCCAAAAAGAGATCATCATGGCTACACACGCGGTTGATTCATTTTAATTAACCGGATATTAACAAATTCCCATCTGCCACATAACCGCGGGCATGGCTCTCGAAAGTTCATACCCTGCAGGGGTGTCCCAACATAGCCCATCACAAGCTCTCACGGTCAACGACGGATATTCCTTCTCCCGGGAAGACCCAATCAGTATTGGAATCCCAGTTACAAGACATTTCGACAATGGTAAAACAAGACCAGCAAAGCCACCCAATGTGCCGACAAATCCCGATAGAAGTCGCATGTATGTCATTCTCAGGGCACACAGGATAGGTCAAGCTACGAGTAAAACCAACCCTCAAGTTGCCCTGAGGTGGCCCCGTAGGCTGCCACTTTCGGACCAACACTTAGAGGAGCACTGGCCCAGGGGGGTTTAAAATAAAGATGACCCTCGGGCTCGCGAAAACCCAAGGGAAGGTTCAAGGTTGTTAGGCAAATGTAAAACCAAGGTTGGGCCTTGCTGGAGGAGTTTTATTCAAGGTGAACTGTCAAGGGGTTCTGAAAGTGCGTTATATCGACTAGAGGGGGGTGAATAGGTGATTTTTATGAAAGTCTTCAAAACGTGGAAGTTTCGAAGACAAACGATAGAAATAAACCTATTACCATGCAGCGGAAGGTAGACTACACTAGGCAATCCATAGTCAAGTATTCAATGGAGTGAGAGCACAATGACTAATAGCCGCAATGTAGTAAGGATCAGGTAGGAAGATATTATGAAGCCAAAGAGAACACGAAGTCACTCAGTGAAGACAAAAGATAGTGCAAACATACAATGACTTCACAAGGAGTAATAGTAAGTAAAGGGAAGGGAAGGATGAAACCAGTGACTCGTTGAAGACAATGATTTGTTGGACCAGTTCCAGTTGCTGTGACAACTGTATGTCTGGTTAGGGCGGCTAGGTATTTAAACCTGAGGACACACAGTCTCGGACACCCAGTCCTGAACACGCAGCTCAGGACACCCAGTCCTCACCGTATTCCCCTTGAGCTAAGGTCACACGGACCTCGCCCAATCACTCTGGTAAGTCTTCAAGGTAGACTCCCAAACCTTCACAGACTTCGTTCACCGGCGATCCAGAATGTCTCTTGGATGCTCAGAACGCGACGCCTAACCGGCTGGAGGATTCACAGTCCTCAAGTGTAATAAGTCTTTAGATCACACAGACAAGAAGACTTAAGTGATGCCTAATTCTCTTTGGCTCTGGGTGGTTAGGGCTTTATCCTCGCAAGGAATTCTCTCTCAAAGGCTTCGAGGCGGGTTGCTCTCAATTGACAAAAGCCGTATTCTAACTCTGAGCAGCCAACCGTTTATGGTTGTAGGGGGTGGGCTATTTATAGCCACTAGGCAACCCGACCTGATTTGTCCGAAATGACCCTGGGTCACTAAGGAACTGACACGTGTTCCAACGGTCAGATTTCAAACTCACACGGCAACTTTACTTGGGCTACAAGCAAAGCTGACTTGTTGACTCTGGACAAGATTTGCTCTCATAGTCTTCACTCGAAGACATAGGTTTTGGTTAAGCATCACTTCAGTCATTCTGACTGGTTCTCTTGGACCCCACTTAACAGTATGGTGGTTCCTATGACTCAACAAAGAAGAAAAAGAACTACGTAATATCTAAGTCTTCGAGCTCCATAGGCTTCATGTGATGTCTTCTCTTGTCATAGTCTTCAATGTGAATATCTTCATATACCACCTTTGACATCAATGTCTTCATACATTTTTAAGGGTCATCTCTAGTAGGACAACCGAATCAATGAGGGACTTCTACCTGTGTTATCCTGCAATTCTCACAAACACATTAGACCCTCAACTAGGTTTGTCGTCAATACTCCAAAACTAACTAGGGGTGGCCCTAGATGCACTTACAATCTCCCCCTTTTTGGTGATTGATGACAAACTAGTTGAAGTTTCCAATGGGGAATATAATATGTGAAATTGTAAAGGATAAGGAATTGTCTTCATAAGTTGCACGGGCTCCCCCTGAAGATGTGCATATAAGTAATTTGCTTTTAGAATGCAAATGCACATGGCAGGTTGTGCTTGTGGAGATCCTCTTCAACTTATGATGACAATCCACTATGCATGTGAAGGTATGTGAAGATAATGACATGCATAATGGAAAATGGACGTCTGCAAAATGATCTAAGTGCGGAATTTATCATCGCACATGCGGAATTTATCATCGCATCACAAGGTGGCAAATAAGTAGCAGACGACCATCGAGTTTAAGTGTTACAACTCAAAGAACCAAATGTATCAAAACGAGAGTTGTAAACACGAAGCAAAATATAAAGCACCCGCCCATATGGACCCGCTTGAAGACTATCAAACTCATATGCTTCTCCCCCTTTTGTCAGTAAGGACCAAAAAGGTTCGAAGACATAGAGCATCTACTCGTTCCCATGAAGAGTAGGTGAAGCAGCAGGGTCGTCAGTGGTGTTCGGCGGTGCAGAAGAACTTGGAGAAGTGTCGAAGCGTGCTGAAGGAGGTGGCGGTGAAGTAACATCGTCTGCATCCTCGATCACTCTAGCATTCACAGTTGCAGCAGAGGAAGAGAACTCAGAGTCTTAAAGAGATGGAGTTCGTCGCAGCACTGCCCTTCGCGGAGGTGTGGAGTCAAACTTAAAGCGTTCAGAGAAGCCATCCTCTTGAAGATCATCTTCAGAGCACATTAGCGTCAGCCCTTTCCAGGTGCATCGAGAGGTTTCGTGTGCAACAAAGGCATTCTTGGTGGCAAGATTGCGAATGCGATTAACATCCACCAAGAGGCTTTGCATTTGACGCTTCAGCCAGTCATGATGCCTATCATGTTTCTGATGAAGAGCCACAAGAAGCTCTCGGTCATTGAGAACACGAGTGCGCTTCTTGGGTCATTGGGTAATGGTGCTATCAGTGGCTTCAGTGAGAGCAGGATGCGGTGCACGTGTAGTTCCAGCCAAAGGATACACACGAGTGACTTCTTCAACTCCTTCAATGTTCTGAGAAAAACTTTGATGCTCCGCATTTTGAAAACTTAGAGGTTCCTTGGCAGGCTCAGGATAAATTGCTTCAACAGACATATCCACATCAGGCAAAAAGATCCGATGATTGCGAGCAGATGGCTGATATGAGATGGCGGAGTGGAGTTTGATCAGCCGCATTATCCATGGAGCATAGAACTTCAAGCCAAAAAGATCAGAGCCTGATGCAGCAAGTTGGCGGATGAAGAAGTCCTATGCATTGAAGCATTTGCCATGAAGAATATAGAAGACCAAAGTCTTCATTGCACCTTCCAGCTTGGCATGTGGAGAATGTCCTTTGATGGGCCAGAGAGTTCGCCGTATGATGTGATAGATAGTCCTTGGCAGATACTCAAGGTATTCAACAAAGAACTTCGTGGGATATGCAACATCTTGGGGCAATGGCTTCATCATACTGAGCATCTGACTCATGTTAGGCTCAGGCTTCTGAAATATGCTCTCCACAGCTTCACTGTCAAGCTGACAGCCATGTTCGTAGAGATCGCCAGGAGTGGGCAGACCAGTGAGCTCAATGATGTCAAAGGCTTTGGCTTCGTGATGAACATTTCCTGTCATCCACTCCAGGACCCAAGTCTTCGGATCTCTGTTGTACCCATGGATGTGAAGTGTGGCATATAATTGGAGCAGCAACTCTTCATTCCAATGCTCTTGGTCGGCGACGAACGGCAGCAATCCAACCTCTTTGAAGCAATCCAGAGCTTCTTCCAGACAGGGCAGACCAGCTATTGCTTCAATGTCAAGACGCTTATGTGGGAAGATGCGACCTTGATTGTATAGAATGCAGGAGTAATAGATTCGCTGCGGATAGCTCCAGAACTGATCAGATGATATTCTTTCCCTTGAGTAGGGGTTCCTAGAGCTATTGAAGAAAGTGTTGTCTGCTTTGAAGCCATTGATATTGAAGGATCCAAGTGCTGATGCAGGACCTGGAAACCTGGGCAATCTTGGGATTGGCTTCTGAACCTGAGGCCTGTGCTCAACATGATAGTCGAACTGAGGACCAGCAGCAGGCGCAGGAATAGAAGCAGTGGGATCAGTGGCTTTGCTGACTTCTAGTGCTTGGGTTGGTGAAGGCTCCACATTAGCTTCAGCCATGACAGTGTCATTGGCTTCATTGGTGTTAGTGGTGGCAGCCTCGAGATTCTCAACCTCCACTAGACGAGCTGGAGGGTCAGTCACAGTCATGTTCTCCTCGAGAACAGCTTCTTGGTGAGACAGGGGAGTAGCAGCTTGTGGGGCTTCTTCTTCATCGGCTGATGCAGCCGGAATGTCTTCAGCAGCTTTAGCTTTAGACGCAGAGACTGGAGGCCTTGGTCCTTTGCGAAGCCTGCGCAACGCACACGACGCCTGTGGAGTTGGTGTTGGCTGGGCCTCAAAGTCTTCTTCCTCTTATGGGCGATCAGCCCATGAAGCATCCTGAGCAATTGGCGTTAGAGGACGACCAATGCTGATGAGTTCGCTATGCGTTAGCACAGGCGATGATACCTGTTGGTGCTCGAGCTGAGGAAGGACTGCATCATCTTCAACATGGTCATGGTGACCAATGTCTTCAGCAACGATGGGATCAGCTGCTGGAAAGTCTTCAGCCTCATGAGCCTCTGTGAAAGCAGGCTCTGTGGGAGCGGTCTGTTCCTTCTTGGTCTTTCGCTTCTTCATGGAGGGGGCAGTAGCAGAGGCTTCATGATGTTTCCTCTTCCTTGCTTCAGCCTCAGCAGTCCTTGTCTTCTTCAGTTCTGAAGCAGTAGACCTGGCTTTTGGCTTCGAGCCAGTCATGCTAGTTGGGAAGACAATGGGAACTGCTTCCTGCCTTGGCGCGTCGGGTTCAGCCGTAGCGGGCGTCTTCTTCTTCTTTGCAACCATCCTGGGGTCGATGCCAGGACGCCCAAGGGCCTTGCACTTCTCAGCCTCATTGTAGGCTTGCACACACCTGTCAGCCAGGACCTTCATGCGCTCACGAGAACCCTGAGCTTCTGCACGTTTCTTGGGAAAGGCTTCCTTGAGCTCGTGCAGCATAATCTTGAAGTTCTTCACCTCTTGCACGCTGAGCTTGGCCATATACTTCTTGAACTGAGATTTCTCAAAGTCAATCTTCTGCTTTAGTTCAACAATGCGCTGGGTGATAGCTAACTCTGAAGCAATGGTGCCATGGAAGGCGACACTGAGGCCAATGGGAAGTTGCAGATCGTCGAAGCTGATGTTGGGCGTGTCAAACAATTCATCAATGAAGTTGTGGATGATTGCCATGTCAAAGAGAGGCAGATTATTGAAGATTTATGCTTCTTCTTTGCTCTTGATTAGTTTCTTAAGAGCATCATCTGCAAGATCTTCATCACTGGACAGATCAATGGCATCATTACGCAGAACAGCAGCAGCTGTCAGTTCTTGGCTGGTGTGTGGCAAAGGCATCTTGACCTTCTGGGGCTTGGAGATGCGTGACAAATCTTTAAACTGCACACTGTCTTCAGGAGGTGCAGTTGCCAGTGGCTTCGCCCGTGAGATTTTTAGAGCAGAGGCAGGCTTTGAAGCTTTAGCCTGCTTCTTTGGCTTCGGCGCTGCAGGCGCTTCATCTGATTCAGCGTCATCTGCAGGCTCCTTCACGGCCGTCCCTTGAACCAAGATATGGGCGATGAGACCTTCAAGGTTGTAGAAAGGACCGATGACATTGGGTTTTGCATCTCGTGTGCCATCAGCCCTTGGAGCAGAAAGACCAGGGTTGAAGTCTGGTCCCAATGTCTTCTTGTTCTGCTTTGCTGAGTTCTGGGCAAACTGGAAGTTGCGCTTGAACAGAATGTCGTCACGACACCATAGTAGTGACGATGAGTGTGCATCTGCAGGCTGTGGCCCACGGACCATGCAGGGATAGAAGCCTTGTGCAATGGCTTCATCTCTGGTCCTGGGTTGAAGATTTTGTAGAGGATGTCTCCCCATGGTCGCTTGATGGCATTCTTTTCAGCATATTCCTTTGTCACAAATTTGTACTTGAACCACTATTCTGCCCAATAGCGTTGAATCCATTGGATTCGTGTCTTGCGCTGATTGTAATCCTCTTCAGGATCTGTCTTGTACAGCTCTGAGAGGTCATTGGGCAGATCTCTTGATGTTTCTCCATGATGATTTCTGCCACCCTTCCTTGCTGATTTCTCTGAAGCCATGAACTTTAAACTGAAGGGCTTCAATACGTTCAAAGGCTTCAAAGGCTTTCGCTTGCTGGACAGACATGAACTGGCTTCGGGAGAATTTATGTGATACTGTAAGAATTCTGCAAATGAATGTAGACTATGAGAACCAAGGGATTCTCCCACGGACATGTACCTGTGACAGCATTAAGGTGCGAGGGAAGGGGATGAGGTCATATGCATTCTCAGAAGATTTTGAAGATAAATCAGTTTAGAAGACATTGACCTCATCGTGCGAAGACATTCACTCATAGATAAGGAGCTGGTTCCAGATTTGTACGAATCCATGGATCAGTACAAGTGAGGAATCTAACTACTTTGTGAAGCATAAGTGAATATACTAGGCATGTTATGAGATGCAGTATGAAAGAGATCCAACTTGTGTGAATAGAAACTGCTTGTGGTAGAAAGTGATAAAGCTATAGGATCAAAGGGGCCGTAAAAAGGAAGTTTTATTTACCACACGAAGAACTGCTAGACGGAGTGGAAGAGGAGGCCGAGCAGTTCGATCTTCCGTGCCCTAACTTGGCGACGGAGGACACCTACGGCGACGGCGGAGAGGACGACGTCCGCGGTCGGCGTGAAGATGGCGTCGGAGAGGTTGCGGCAGCGAAGCGCTTCGTCGCCGGCGTCGTCGAGGGCTAGCGGTGGCGCTAGGGTTCATGTGAGAGTGGAAGAAGAGATAATGACTATGGTGAGGCGTGTATTTATAGGGACAGGGGCGGCTCAGTGTTATTACACAGGTGCCCCTGGCGATTCATATTTGAGGAACACGTGGCCATCATGCAGCATATCAGGGGTTGTCCCACGTCCCACGCACGCCTGGATTGTCGGGTGGTCGTTCCCACTTCTCCGGGTTTCAGGTGAAGGAATGAGCATTGAAAACGGACTTAATGTTTGTCTCTGTATCTTCTGCTGACAAGGACGCAGAGAAGACATTCGACAGTTTCAATAGAATGCATATGATTTGGAGAGATAGAGTTTGAGATATAAAGCATAGAGAGGTTAGGGTCCGATCACATTCACTTAGTTCAAAAGATTCAACAAGAAGACATAGCTATAAGTGAATGTTGTAGAGGATAGAACACTAGTATATATATATATATAATCAACATAGTGAAGATAATCATGAAGACATGTTGAGATTGAAGCCAAACCGAACGTGAAGACATAGCAAATGTAACACCATGAGTGAAACACTTCAAACAAAAAATTTGGTGGTGACGTTACCCACCATATAGGAAGTATTAGACCCAGACACGGCGCACAATTATCGTGGCGCTCCAAAGTCAAATTCCACATTAATGTATTCACACTTAGAATGTATGTCTTCATTGATTGAAGATATACTTTACTTCGTGCGTTGCACATCTAAGTCATCAATATGCATAAGTGTTAGGATGTGTGCCTGATCACAGGACATTTGAGGATTCCAAGATATTTAGCTCACATCGTAACTTGCAAAATCTCTTCTCATCGAAGGGCTTGGTGAAGATATCTGCCAATTGCTCTTCAGTGTTGACGTGTATGATATCAATATCTTCCTTCACAACATGATCTCTGAGAAAGTGATGACGAATTTCAATGTGCTTTGTCTTCGAGTGCTGAACTGGGTTGTTGGCAATCTTGATGGCGCTTTCGTTGTCGCAGTAGAGTGGCACTTGCTTCAGATGAATGCCATAGTCCTTGAGTGTTTGCGTCATCCACAGAAGCTGAGCGCAGCAAGATCCAGCAGCAATGTATTCAGATTCAGCAGTGGAGAGAGATACACAGTTCTGCTTCTTTGAAGACCAACATACAAGTGATCATCCTAGAAAATGACATGTGCCTGATGTAGACTTGCGATCCACTTTGTCACCAGCATAATCAGCATCCGAGAATCCAACCAGATCAAACTCTGAGCCCTTTGGATACCATAATCCTAAAGTTAGGGTGTGAGCCAAATATTGAAGAATTCGCTTCAGATCTAAGTGATGCGACTCCTTTGGTGCCGCTTGAAATCGAGCACACATGCAAACACTAAGCATAATATCTGGCCTAGATGCACATAGATAAAGCAAAGAACCAATCATGGAGCGGTATACCTTTTGATCGAACTCTTTACCATTGTCGTCAGGACCCAGATGATGCTTGGCTGGCATTGGCGTCGTGAAGCCTTTGCAGTCTTGCATACCGAACTTCTTCAGGCAATCTTTGAGATACTTCTCTTGAGATATGAAGATGCCATTGTGTTGCTGTCGTATTTGAAGATCGAGGAAGAACTTCAGCATTCCCATCATGGACATCTGATATTGCTCTTACATCATATATCCAAACTCTTCACTGTACTTCTGATTGGTGCAGCCGAAGATAATGTCATCCACATATATTTGGCACACAAACAGTTCACCATCATATGTCTTCGTGAAGAGAGTGGGGTCGAGGGAACCAGTTATGAAGCCTTTTCTCTTCAGGAAGTATTTGAGTGTGTCATACCAGGCCCGAGGGGCTTGTTTGAGGGCGTACAGTGCCTTGTTGAGCTTGTATACCATGTCAGGATGTTTTGGATCTTCAAAGCCAGGCGGTTGTGCAACATACACTTCTTCTTCAATCTTGCCATTGAGAAAGGCGCTCTTCACATCCATTTGATATAGAAGAATGTTATGATGATTTGCATAGGCCAGTAGTATGCGTATGGCTTCAAGTCTAGCCACAGGAGCAAATGTTTCATCGAAGTCAATGCCTTCCACTTGAGTATATCCTTGAGCAACGAGACGAGCTTTGTTTCTGACAACTTGACCATGCTCATCTTGCTTGTTGCGGTATATCCATTTGGTGCCTATTATGTTGTGCTTCCGAGGATCAGGACGCTAAACCAGTTCCCATACATTATTCAGCTCAAACGGTTGAAGCTCTTCTTGCATAGCTTGAATCCATTCAGGTTCCATGAAGGCTTGTTCAACTTTCTTCGGTTCTGTTATTGAGACGAATGCAAAGTGCCCACAGAAATTTGCTAGCTGAGTTGCCCTTGAACGAGTGAGCGGACCGGGTGCATTGATGCTATCAATTATTCTCTCAATCTGCACTTCATTGGCAACACGAAGATGTACAGGACAAAGATTTTGCTCTTGCTGATCATTGTCGTTGTTAGAGGGATTGTCTTCAGGCTGAACATTGTCTTCAGGTTGATCAGGTGCGGAGATGATAAGTTCCTCTTCAGGTTGAGCTTCAGAAGGGATGATTTCTCCAGTTCCCATTAGCTTGATTGTTTCGCTGGATGGAACTTCATCTAGCACATTTGGCAGGTGTTCTCTTTGTGAACCATTAGTCTCATCAAATCGCACATCCACTGTTTCAACCACTTTATAATGAAAGAGATTGAAGACTCTGTAGGAGTGCGAATCCTTTCCATATCCAAGCATAAAACCCTCATGTGCTTTTGGTGCAAATTTTGAAGTGTGATGTGGGTCCTTGATCAAGCACCTGGCGCCAAATACTTTGAAGTAACTGACATTTGGCTTCTTGCCAGTAAGGAGCTCATAAGATGTCTTGTTCAGAAGCTTTTGAAGATAAACTCGAGTGATTGTATGGCACGCAGTATCAATGGCTTCAGGCCAGAATTTTCTTGGAGTCTTGTATTCATCAAGAATCGTTCGGGCCATCTCAATGAGTGTTCTATTCTTGCGTTCGATGACTCCATTTTGCTGTGGCGTGTATGGGGCTGAGAATTCATGTGTGATGCCCAAGGTATCAATATATGTATCAAGGCCAGTGTTCTTGAATTCAGTGCCATTGTCACTTCTGATGTGCTTTATCTTGGCACCGTAGTTGTTCATTGCTCGATTGGCGAAGCGTCTGAAGACATCCTGCACTTCAGTCTTGTAGAGGATTATGTGCACCCAAGTATATCTAGAATAATCATCAACAATGACAAAGCCATAGAGACAAGCAGTAGTAGTAAGAGTTGAGTAATGAGTGGGACCGAAAAGATCCATGTGGAGCAGTTCGAAGGGTCGAGTAGTAGTCATGATTGTCTTCGAGGGATGTTTGGCCCACGTCATCTTTCCTGCTTCACAGGCACCACATAAGTGATCTTTCTTGAACTTGACACCCTCGATGCCTATGACATGCTTCTTCTTTGCAAGGGTGTGGAGGTTCCTCATGCCAGCATGCCCAAGCCTCCGATGCCAGAGGCAGCATTCTGAGGCTTTTGCTAGAAGACATACGGCAAGCTGTGGTCCTGCTGAGAAATCTACCACGCTCAAATCATCTTTCCGATACCCTTCAAACACTAGAGACTTGTCAGATTCCATTAGAACAAGGCAACGATATTTTCCAAATATTACAATCATGTTCAAATCGCAGAGCATTGAGACAGACATTAAGTTCAAGCCAAGGGATTCAACAAGCATGACTTTATCCATGTGTTGATCCTTTGAGATTGCAACTCTACCTAGACCCAATACCTTACTTTTACCAGTGTCAGCAAATGTGATGTGACTCTTGTCGGATGGACTTAGGGTTGAGTCCATAAGAAGGATTCTTTTGCCAGTCATGTGGTTGGTACACCCACTATCAATAATCCATTTTGAAGACACTGGTGTCGTACCCTACAGTGCAGTTAGGGGGATAGGCTTCACGAAGAGAATTGTGAAGCAAAAACATTTGACGAACCAGTGGGTTATGAAAGCTTAGATCCAGATTAGGACTGATACGGAGAGTAGCAAGCGATTCAGGAATGAAGTACATAGTAAGACCATTCGGGCATTTGATCTTGCGCCCTACAAGATGTTTAAGGTCCCCAGCAATAGCGTCAGACGATTTTGGTTTTCTGCTGGAGACCTTTCCCTGCAAAAGAGAGTTAAGCTTTCTTCGCCACCCACATCTTCAAGGGTGGCTTAGAAGCGATAAGTCTAAGTGCAGCGTCTGAGAACTTTGGCTTTGGAGCCCTAGCAAAAAGTCTTGCAGGCGGACAATAGTACTCATAAGAATAAGCAGAATAGTTCTTGGTCTTATGAACATGACGGTTCGATGAACCGCCCTCATATTCATAGGCCTGAGTATGATTTCCCTGCAAAACATTTGCGTTAGTGCGACTCAGGTGAGTCCTCTATCTGTATGAAGCCTGTGGTCTGGGGTTTGTCTTCTTCACCTGTGGTGTCATAATGACATTCACAGGAAGATTTTCCAAACACTTTTTCGGCACCCAGATCTTCTTCATAGGCGGCCCATTCCTGCAGTTAGTACCAACATACCTGGCAAACACTTCACCATTCTGATTCTTAAACAGCTTATAGTTTGCATCAAAGGATTCATTAATGACAATGGGGTTAGCACAAGTGAAGCCAGATAGATTGGATGGATCTGCTAAAGGTTCCTTTGCAGCAACCCAGGTGGTTTTGGGGTACTGCTCAGGTTTCCAGTAAGAGCCATCAGCATTCATTTTCCTTACAAACCCAACACCCTCTTTCCTCGGGTTTCGGTTCAGAATCTGCCTTTTGAGGACATCACATAGTGTCTGATATCCTTTAAGACTTTTGTACATCCCTGTTTCAAGCAATGTCTTCAACCTAGCATTCTCATCAGCAATAGAAGTTGTATCCTCGGCAGAGGGGTTAGTTACCACATCAACAGTTGAAGATATTGCAACAGTAGCAGCAGCAGAACATTCAGCAACAGAAGTAGCATTATCACGCTCAATGCATTTAAGACATGGTGGTTCAAATCCTTCCTGAGCGGAACTGATCTATTCGGCGCGAAGTGACTCATTTTCCTTTTCAAGATCTTCATGAGCCGCTCTCAATTTCTCAAGATCTTGCTTCCTTTGAAGATAATCATAGGAAAGCTTTTCATGAGTTGTTGAGAGTGTTTCATTACGACTTTCAAGTTCCTCATACTTAACATGAAGATTTTTTATGTCTTCAATTAAGGACTCAGATCGAGTCATTTCAGCGCCTAACAGATCATCGCTTTTGTCTAACAGTTTTTGAATATGTTCCATAGCTTTTCTGTTGTTCAGTTGCAATTTTAGCTAGTGTTTCGTAGCTGGGTCTTGAATCACAATCAGAGTCATATTCACTAGGTGTTTGATAGTGAGTAGTGCGTGTGTTTACCTTAGCACCACGTGCCATGAAGCAGTAGGTAGGAGTGGAGTAGTCCTTGTCATTTGCATTGGTGTCGGTGATGAAGTCATTGTCTTCAGTGTTGAAGATGGACTTGGCAACGTATGCTGTAGCCAGACTTGCAACGCCAGAATTGGACTCCTCCTCAGACTCCACCTCCGCCTCCTTAGAAGCGGACTCCTCCTCTGAATCCATTTCCATGCCAACAAACGCACGTGCCTTGCCAGTTGAGCTCTTCTTGGGTGATGAAGACTTTGAGGAAGACTTGGAATAAGACTTTGAGTATTTCTTCTTCTTCTTGTCGTCAGAGTCATATTCCTTGCTCTTCTTCTTCTTTTTGTTCTCATTGTCCCACTGCGGACACTCAGAGATGAAGTGGCCAATTTTCTTGCACTTGTGGCATGTTTTCTTCTTGTAGTCATGAGCAGAAGCTTCATCATTCCTTGAGCTTGATCGTGAAGACTTCCTGAAGCCTTTCTTCTTGGTGAATTTTTAGAACTTCTTCACAAGCATAGCAAGTTCCTTTCCAATGTCTTCAGGGTCATCAGAACTGCTGTCAGATTCTTCTTTAGATGAGGAGACAGCTTTTGCCTTCAAGGCACGAGTTCGCCATAGTTTGGACCGTAGATATCTCTTTTCTCAGAAAGCTGAAACTCATGTGTGTTGAGCCTCTCAAGTATATCAGACGGATTGAGTGTCTTGAAATCAGGATGTTCTTGAATCATCAGGGCTAGGGTGTCAAACGAGCTATCAAGTGATCTCAGTAGTGCCTTGACGACTTCATGCTTGGTGATCTCAGTAGCGCCGAGGGCTTGAAGCTCATTTGTGATGTCAGTGAGTCGATCAAACGTGAGCTGGACGTTCTCATTGTCATTTCGCTTGAAGCGGTTGTGAAGGACACTAATTCTATGATCTCTCTGGGTTGAGACGCCTTCGTTGACCTTGGGGAGCCAGTCCCAGACTAGCTTAGATGTTTCCAAAGCACTTACATGGCCATACTGTCCTTTGGTCAGATGACCACATATGATATTCTTGGCAGTAGAGTCCAGTTGAACGAACTTCTTGACATCAGCAGCAGTGACACCTTCTCCAGCCTTGGGAACGCCGTTCTTGACGACATACCATAGGTCGACGTCAATGGCTTCAAGATGCATGCGCATCTTATTCTTCCAGTAGGGATATTCATTTCCATCGAAGACGGGGCACGCAGCATAGACTTTAATTATCCCTACAGTCCACATAGCTAAAACTCCAGGTGGTTAAACAGAATCACACAGAACAAGGGAGTGCCTTACTCTAATACCAATTGAAAGTGCGTTATATCGACTAGAGGGGGGATGAATAGGCGATTTTTATGAAAGTCTTCAAAACGTGGAAGTTTCGAAGACAAACGATAGAAATAAACCTATTACCATGCAATGGAAGGTAGACTACACTAGGCAAGCCATAGTCAAGTATTCAATGGAGTGAGAGCACAATGACTAATAGCCGCAATGTAGTAAGGATCAGGTAGGAAGATATTATGAAGCCAAACAGAACATGCAGTCACTCAGTGAAGACAAAAGATAGTGCAAACATACAATGACTTCACAAGGAGTAACAGTAAGTAAAGGGAAGGGAAGGATGAAACCAGTGACTCGTTGAAGACAATGATTTGTTGGACCAGTTCCAGTTGTTGTGACAACTGTATGTCTGGTTAGGGCGGCTAGGTATTTAAACCTGGGACACACAGTCCCGGACACCCAGTCCTGAACACGCAGCTCAGGACACCCAGTCCTCACCGTATTCCCCTTGAGCTAAGGTCACATAGACCTCGCCCAATCACTCTGGTTAGTCTTCAAGGTAGACTCCCAAACCTTCACAGACTTCGTTCACCGGCGATCCACAATGTCTTTTGGATGCTCAGAACGCGACGCCTAACCGGCTGGAGGATTCACAGTCCTCAAGTGTAATAAGTCTTCAGATCACACAGACAAGAAGACTTAAGTGATGCCTAATTCTCTTTGGCTCTGGGTGGTTAGGGCTTTATCCTCGCAAGGAATTCTCTCTCAAAGGCTTCGAGGTGGGTTGCTCTCAAACGACAAAAGCCGTATTCTAACTCTGAGCAGCCAACCGTTTATGGTTGTAGGGGGTGGGATATTTATAGCCACTAGGCAACCCGACCTGATTTGTCCGAAATGACCCTGGGTCACTAAGGAACTGACACGTGTTCCAACGGTCAGATTTCAAACTCACACGACAACTTTACTTGGGCTACAAGCAAAGCTGACTTGTCCGACTCTGGACAAGATTCGCTCTCATAGTCTTCACTCGAAGACATAGGTTTTGGTTAAGCATCACTTCAGTCATTCTGACTGGTTCTCTTGGACCCCACTTAACAGTACGGTGGTTCCTATGACTCAACAAAGAAGAAAAAGAACTACGAAAGATCTAAGTCTTCGAGCTCCATAGGCTTCATGCGATGTCTTCTCTTGTCATAGTCTTCAGTGTGAATATCTTCATATACCACCTTTGACATCAATGTCTTCATACATTTTTAGGGGTCATCTCTGGTAGGAAAACTGAATCCATGAGGGACTTCTACCTGTGTTATCCTGCAATTCTCACAAACACATTAGTCCCTCAACTAGGTTTGTCGTCAATACTCCAAAACCAACTAGGGGTGGCACTAGATGCACTTACAGGTTCCCATAACAACCAACCGCGTAAGGAACGCAAAATCAAGGAACATAACACCGGTATGATGGAAACTAGGGCGGCAAGAGTGGAACAAAACACCAGGCATAAGGCAGAGCCTTCCACCCTTTACCAAGTATATAGATGCATTAATTAAATAAGATATATTGTGATATCCAAACAGATGCATGTTGCAACATGGATCAGACTTCATCTTCACCTGCAACTAGCAATGCTATAAGAGGGGGTGAGCAAAAGCTATAACATAGCCAAACAACGGTTTGCTAGGAAAGGTGGGTTAGAGGCTTGACATGGCAATATGGTAGGCATGATATAGCAAGTGGTAGGTAGCGCGACATAGTGATAGAGCGAACAACTAGCAAGCAAAGATATAAGTGATTTCGATGGTATGGTCATCTTGCCTGCAAAGTACTCAGAGTTGACGAAAGCTTGATCCTCGAAAGCGTACTCAATAGGTTCCTCATAACGTACTCGTCTCTCGACTCTACCCAAAGCAAGAACACAAGCAAGGGAACGACAATCAATCACGGTGCAATGCACAAGCAACATGATGCAAAACATGGCATGGTATGCGAGACATGGTATGCAATGCATATGCGTGTTCCGCAAGGGAAAGAATGATCAAGGCATCAACTTGGCAAACCAAGTATGCCGCTGGAAAGATGAGATGATTTCGGTTGAAATCGATATAAGGATCACCAGAAACGGATGCACGGTTTGCAAATGGCAAGCAAAACATGAATGTCACAATTCTGCGATTAACAGCACGATGGCATCTAGAATGCAACAAGAAACTAAGATAATGCACTCCAACATAGCAACAAAGCATATGGTAGTGATGTACAAGAGATGCTTGACAAAACATGAACACTGAGCTACGGCTAAATCATACAAGAGCATGTACAAACAAGCATGGCAAAAGTGCAAAAGATATCAGCATCAAAGACTGAAAGTACTAACATGTCAAAAGCAACATCAGGAAGCAATGTTTAGAGCAAGCGAACAACATGCTACAGGAACATAACATAGCAAACCAAGGCATGGCATGATTCTAGTAAGTGCGTAGATCAAAAGTCCCTTACTTATCATGAGCCAATAAGGCACAGAAGACATGATGGCACCTATGTAAACATAGCAAATTTTATTAACAGTTTCAGACTTGGCAGAAAACAGAGCATGTCATAAACAGATTCATGATAGTAACTTTGCGAGCTCATGCGACTCACCACAAAGCATTTCATGACAAAACAAGCATAGCAACAGAAATATGACATATTAATGAAGCTAACCATGGCAAGAGCAAGTTCATAGGATGCATGGATCACTAGCAACAACCATGGCAAAATTAATTAACATGTTAACATTCTGCCAGGAACATTTTATAGCAAAAGTAGAGTAAGAATAAGACATGCTAGACAACTCCATAATTACAAACATGGGCATGGATGTATATATCATAACCACGTGTTCAAAACATCCTTACTGAAGTATCCCAAAATAAGCAGGGATATCACTGTAGCATCAAGTTTACATGGCATCAAAATAACAGCAGGAAAAGAATTAGCAAAATCCTAAGTCCCTGAGAATAGCAACATCACGAAGCCTAGTTTGCATGCTTGTGCTAGTCATCCACATAGATCACAAAAATACAACACAAACACCTATGTAAAGATGACATGATGTAGTTCAAGACACATGTAGACCTCAAGCTCATACGATGCACACATCAATTGCAATGAAAATGACAAAACATCTTGATCTGATAAGTACCATCTCCTAACATTTTATAGCACTCTTGTATCAATCAAAATGGCATCATAACAGAAAGTAATATGCATGGAAATGCTTCTAACATGAGTATCTCAACGAGGCGAACAATTGGATATAACATGTGCATGATTCGGAGCCACGGTTGCCGAGATATGACACGTCAAAGGAGGCATAAAAATAATAGGATCTACGGGGACTTGGTGAAAATCTCACCCTCCGAAAAGTCGACGGGACAGAGGGATCCGCGACGGCGAGGTACAGGATGGGGACGAGGGCGTTTGGTTGGGGGAGTGGTGGATCTCATCCCACTCCCTGTATCCGGCACTGGCGAGAGCTCCAGGGAGCTCTCCGACGAGGACACGGAAATCGAGGCGACGCAGCGGCGAGGTTGGGGCGGTCGCGCAGTGGCGGAGCAAGGGCACAGGGCGGCGCGGTCGGTCGGTGGCGCGGCATCCGGCACCGGCCAGCAGGAGGATGATGAGGAGACGGCGGGGTTCAGCAAAGGGCGCGGCGGCGCTGGCGGCGGCGAGCGGACGCGGGAAGCGCGGCCCTGGGCGGAAAAGGTGCGGACGGAGGCACGGGGAGCCGGGCCAAGGAGGGCCTGGCTCGGGCTCGGCGAGCCGGCGGTGGAGAGGCGCGGTGGAGGGGAGCCAGCGGGGTGAGGTGGCGGCGCCTGGTTGGCCAGGAGCGGCTGCAGAGGTGACGTGGTGGCTTCAGATTGGCTGGAGAGACGTGGCGGCGGTGGTGGACATGTCCGGCGCGGCACAGACGCGTCCGAACGCGCGGAGGAGGAGTGGATCTAGGTTTAGACTGCGATTTTTGGACGGGGTGCACATATATATAGGTAGAGGGAGTTTGGAGTGTCCAAATGAGGTTTAGTTTTTGCCCACACGATCGTGATCCGACGATGGAGGACATGGAGGTGATTTAGGTGGGTTATTTGGCTGTTTTGGAGGGGTGTTGGGCTGCAACACAAAAGAAGCTTTGCGGTTTCCTGGTTAACCGTTGGGGCATCAAACGGCCTCCAAATGAAATGAAATTTGACAGGCGGTCTACCGGTTGTGTACTAAGGCCACTTGGCAAATCTCGGTCCATTCCGAGAACATTTAACACCCGCTCACGAAAAGAGTCAAGAGCGGTGCGCCGGTGCATGTAGGTGTGTCAGATTGCGAAACGAACAACGGGAAAAATGCTCGGATGCATGAGACGAACACATATGCAAATGCGATGCACATGATGACATGATATGAAATGCATGACATGAACAAAATGCAAAATGAAGACAAAACCCAACCACGAAGGGAAAATCATGTCGCATCTCCGGAAAAGGCAAGAGTCAGAGGTACAAATATGGAAAGTTGTATCCGGGGCGTTACATATGTCCTTGGTCCCGAGGGGGGCCCTGATGCAGCTCGGGATAGCTCAGATGTGCATGCCACACCTAGCCTCCGCTCGCGAAGCGCTTGGGGGAGAGCAGCAGGCAGGAGCCGTGCCTACCAAAACACAAATCAGAGAACGAGAAACACTATGAATCGAAAATTTCCCCTTTTTGATAAGTGCATGAAACTATGAATTTCATTTTAAAGGTAGCAAATCAGATTACAAAAGCGAGCCAAAAAGACAGCCGCTTCCGGCATCTACACTAGTCTTCTCACCAGCGCGGAGCTCAGTGCTTCCACTGGGCATGGGCATAGTGATTGGAGGATGGTGTCGACTGCCAGTGCGGAGCATGGTGCTTAAACTTGGACGTTGGTGGGAACCCCGTGAGGCTCAAGAGCAGTGCTCAAGAGACATCAGGGCGTGTACAACCCCACTTATTATTGCGTGATAGTGTCACGGGCGGAGACTTGAGGGGCACTCCTTGCCCCGTCCGGGATAGGACTCCGCCCCGCACATGCCTCGACCACCATTGGGGCATCTGGAAACCAAGACAGGACCAAGGGGTAAGGGGCTACGCGAGCGGTGGTCAGGTGGTCGTAAACCCTCGGCTGGGGGAGAGGCTCGCCGGTGCCCTTCCCGGCGAAGGACCTACTTCTGGATGGCATGCGCCACAATCATGGCGGCACGAGGGGTGGTGGGGGAG
This sequence comes from Triticum dicoccoides, assembly GCF_002162155.2. Lineage (NCBI taxonomy): Eukaryota > Viridiplantae > Streptophyta > Magnoliopsida > Poales > Poaceae > Triticum > Triticum dicoccoides. Next base: position 308,255,035 of record NC_041384.1, read on the forward strand.
GGCGAGCTCTGGTGCTGGGGCTTCCCCCCGTGACCCCAGTGCGCCCTGCGTGCTTGAGGCGGGGCCAACGTCCGGAGGTGCGTGGCCGTGACGTGGTTTACCTACGATCTAAGGTTAGTGTGACGTGTTCCAAGGATATTGGTTGTACGGGTGGCCGTTGCCGCCGAATGCGCTGGTGAGGCATTGGGTTCATTCGTAAGGGGCCTCTACCCCACGTGGCCTTGGCGATCTTGACGTCCGGGTCAGCAGGGGAAACATGTACGGGCTTCACCTTTGCTCATACGATGAGCCTACCGACGGCGGCACAAAGGTACTAGGGGCTATCCCCTTGAGATCAGCCCCTAGTCCCTCCACTGCGCTGTCCACCATCTCTGATGTCCTGCCTTGCTAGCTTGGGGGTGGCCCTTCACTGTTGCTACGGTGGAGGCTGCCTAATTAACCTGGCTAGTCTCTGGGGTCACGCCTCATGGGTTAGGTAGGCAGTGCCGCGCATCGGATCACCTTCGCGGGGTCCTCCAGGCTCCTCATGAGGGGACGAGCAGACACAGCAGGGGCGAGCGTGGGTCCCTGAAGGTGTTCACGAAGTCGGCAGGATGCGGAAGGGCGTCGCTCCCTTGCAAGCAGTGTCGAGCAGCTCAGCCACATGGGTGAGCAAGGCATTGCGGCCACCTTCCGCTAATCTGCAATGCAACAACTCGCGCGCCATGAGGAGCGCCGCTCACGTGTTTGCTTGCTCCCGGCGAGCATGCAGGATGGCGCCATGGCGTAGCCGGAGGACCGCGCGGTGGCTCGGTTGCGCCGTCGAATAGGAGGGGGCGGGAGCGGCCCACACCGTCGGTGGTGGTTGACGCCTCCATCTGCGTCGGCCGCAGGGATCATAGGGCGATGATGAACTCCCTGCCCGAGAGGCGCCACATGGGTGACGCGAGCAGCCCAATGCTTAGCGCATGCTCGGGGAACCTCCGCCATGGGTGCGACAGAACAGACACATGGCGGGGACAGGAGAAGTACTTCGACACGCCCCTACCTGGCGTGCCAAATGTCGGATTCAGGGCTCCGTAGACCCAAGAAAGGTCCCAACTCTGGGGCGTGTGCGAAGAACTCAACATCTCGAGCCAACTAGTTTGTCACCCCCATGGCCTAGCTCGATGTACAAGAAAGGAAAGGGACACAGCAGTTTACCCACCTTCCAGCAACCTTGCGGTGTAAGACCCAACTCCTGCTTTGTGGTGGATTAGCCTCGCGAGGGGCTGAGGATGAACTAGTACAAGGGAAGAAAAACCTCACGAGTTCTGTTCTAGTGAGGGTGTGAGCTAGTGAGATCCCTCTCTCGGATCGGATCCCCTCCTACCGTGGTGGCTAAGCTATATTTGTAGTGGCCTTGGTCCTCTTCCACCCAACAAAGCCGGGAAGGGTGTAACACCCCGGATATGACTTTCCCAATATGTATTCCATCTCTTGCCGTTTCCGGCCTTAAGTTATTTTATTTTTCTTGGGTAAGGGTTTTTGTCTCTGTGTGTTGTTGTCGTTGTCATGCATCTCATATCATGTCATCATGTGCATTGCATTTGCATACGTGTTCATCTCATGCATTCGAGTATTTTCCCCATTGTCCGTTTTGCATTACAGCGCTTCGTTCTCCTCCGGTGGTCATTTCTACCTTTCTTTCGTGTGTGGGGATTAAACATTTTCGGAATGGACCGAGACTTGCCAAGCGGCCTTGGTTTACTACCGGTAAACCGCCTGTCAAGTTTCGTACCATTTGGACTTCGTTTGATGCTCCAACGGTTAACCGAGGGACTGAAAAGGCCTCGTGTGTGTTGCAGCCCAACACCCCTCCAATTTGGCCCAAAACCCACAAAAACCTTCTCCATCATCTAGAGCGTTCGATCACGATCGTGTGGCCAAAAACCGCACCTTATTTGGACACTCCTAGCTCCCTCTACATCTATAAATAGACCCCCAATTTCAAATTCGCGGATCTCCCCTTCCTAACCCTATCCCCGCTCCATCCGGCGCGCCGGACACGTCCGGGCCGCACAGGACGAAATCGCCGCCGCCAACCGCTACTCAACACGTGGCCGCCGCCGTCCCGCCTCCCGTCGCCGACCCGCAAAGCCTGTGCGGGGCCCCCGTGGCCCAGCCGCCTCGCCCCGCCGCCCGGCTCCTCCCGCC
>NC_041384.1:308257648-308454659 GCF_002162155.2 Triticum dicoccoides
TCCGCCGTCTCCGACACCGACCACCGCCGCCGCCGCCGCCAGCAACTCCGGCGTCCCGCGTCGCCGGACCACCACCGCGGCGCCCCTCGCCGGCCTTCTTCTCCTTCCCCAGCGACCCCAACTCCGGCGAATAGTGTTTCCGGCGAGCGCCTCGAAGTCCGTGCAGATCTGGATCTAAAAATCTCGAGGGTTGACTTTTTGCCCGAAACCCTAGTTCATATTGCCATGTTTATCGCATCGTAACTTTGCATCCGTAGCTCCGTTTTGGGCATATAGCATATCAAAATGTTCACCTCAGAGAGTATATCATTTCATTCTATTGCATCATTTTAAGTTGAGTTCATCTTGATGCCCGAAATGCTGTTAGAAGAGTGCTACTTGAGATATTTGTCAGATCTGCTGCTCCATTTAGATATTTGTCATTTTTGCCATTATTATTGTGTGCATGATATGCCCATGAGCTCTAGATATGTTTTGTTAAGGGTTTTGCCATCTTTCCAGAGGTGCAAGCCATGTATTTTTGTGATGTGTGTGGTGACTAGAACAAGCTTGCAAAGTGAGGCACATGGTAATGCTGATTTCAGGGACTTAGCATTTCCACTAAGTCCTTCAGCTGTTTATCTCATATGGCCATATGTTCATGTTGTTTCCTAGTGATCCGTGCCTCTTTTGAGCATGATCAGTAAGGATGTTTTGTTAATCTTGTAGTGCTCTATCCATCCATGTCTTTTTTTGCAATTATGGAGCACCCTAGCTTGAGTCAATCGAGCTCTACTTTTGTTACTTCGTGAATCTGGGCAGATTGTCTACTTGTTAGCGATTTTGCCGAGGATGTTGTAGTTGATCCGTGCATGCTATGCTATTGTTCTTGCCATGTCTAGCTTGCATTTTGTGTATTCTTGATGAGTGTATGCTTAGCTTGTCATGACTTGCTCTGTAGTGAGTGCATCGAGCTCGTAAACATGCCTACTTGATACCTGTTTCAGCATGCTACAGTTTTCAGTAAGTATGTGATCTGATTATGTTTTTGCCATGTTCACATGCTTGCAATTGTATTTTCTGACCCCTTTTGGCTCAAGATCACTAAGGGAGTTTTGTTAAGCTCTTTGAGTAGCTCCATGCCATGCTTTACTTTGCCATGTTGAGGTCCTGTAGCATATAGTTTTGTTGCTCCGAAGAGTGCTATCTGATCTGAAATTCCAGACAAGTGTTAATTTCACTAAGTCTGAGATCTGTTTACCATATGCATTTTTTCCATGCTTGTTTGAACCGGTTAATGGATGAATGGGCCGTAGCTCAGCGCTAGACTTTTGTTAAGCATCATGAATGCATCCCTGCCATGTATTTTTATGCCATGTTCGAGTGCTTTAGCATGTTCATCTTGTTGTATTTAGATGGCTACTTGCTGTAAATCGCAGAACGTGGTCATATTTGAATCGCTTGCACACAATAATTCCGATTCCGGCGTTCTTTACATCGTTTTCAAGCGATTTCATCTCATCTTTCCAGTGGCATACTTGGATTCCCAAGTTGAGGCCAGGTGCATGCATCCCTTGTCAAATCTTGCATATGCATCCCGCATCGCATCCCGCATAGCATACCATCTTTGCATCATGTTGTTTGAGCTTTGCACGTGGTTGATTGTGTTCCATTTGCTTGTTTTTCTTGTTTGGGTAGAGCTGGGAGACGAGTTCACTAACGAGGAGCCCGTTGAGTTTGCTTTCGAGGATCCAGTCAACTCTGACAACTTTGCAGGCAAGATGATCATACCCTCGAAATCACTACTATCTTTGCTATGATAGATGCTTGCTCTTTTGCTATGCCAATGATACGATGCCTACCACTTGCTTTCAAGCCTCCCAAATTGCCATGTCAAACCTCTAACTCACCATGTCCTAGCAAACCGTTGATTGGCTATGTTACCACTTTGCTCAGCCCCTCTTATAGCGTTGCTAGTTGCAGGTGAAGATTGGAGACCGTTCCTTGTTGGAACATTTATTTACTTGTTGGGATATCATTATATTGCCACGTTATCTTAATGCATCTATATACTTGGTAAAGGCTGGAAGGCTCGGCCTCTCACCTAGTGTTTTGTTCCACTCTTGCCGCCCTAGTTTCCGTCATATCGGTGTTATGTTCCCGGATTTTGTGTTCCTTACGCGGTTGGGTTATAATGCGAACCCCTTGATAGTTCGCCTTGATTAAAGCATTTCCAGCAATGCCCAACCTTGGTTTTACCATTTGCCACCTAGCCTCTTTTTCCCTTTGGTTTCCGGAGCCCGAGGATCATCTTATTTTAAACCCCCCCGGGCCAGTGCTCCTCTGAGTGTTGGTCCACCTGTCAGCTCCCGGTGGCCACCAGGGGAAACTCTGGGCTGGCCTACCCGTACCTAAGACAATCTGAGTGTGCCCTGAGAAAGAGATATGTGCAGCTCCTATCGGGATTTGTCTGCACACTCGGGCGGTGTTGCTAGTCTTGTTTTAACCTGTCGAAGTGTCTTGAAGAACCGAGATAGCGAGTCTGATCGGAATGTCTTGGGAGGAGGTATATTCCTTCGTTGACTGTGAGAGCTTGTCATGGGCTAAGTTGGGACTCCCCTGCAGGGATTTTAACTTTCGAAAGCCGTGCCCGTGGTTATGGGCAGATGGGAATTTGTTAATGTCCGGTTGTAGATAACTTGAACCTTAACTTAATTAAAATGAATCAACTGAGTGTGTTACCGTGATGGCCTCTTCTCGGCGGAGTCCGGGAAGTGGACACGGTGTTGGAGTAATGCTTGGGCAGGTTGCTCTCTAGTTTCTCGCTCGCGCTTTGCCTCCTCTTCTCGCCCTCTTTTGCGAATAGGTTAGCCACCATATATGCTAGTCGCTTGCTGCATCTCCACTTATATTTACCTTGCCTAACCTATTAAGCTTAAATAGTCTTGATCGCGAGGGTGCGAGATTGCTGAGTCCCTGTGGCTCACAGATTACTATTACACCAGATGCAGGCCCTGATGATTCTGCTCCAGGTGACGCGCTCGAGCTCAAGTGGGAGTTCGACGAAGACTCTCAACGATACTATGTTTCTTTTCCTGATGATCAGTAGTGGTGCCCTGTTGGGGGTGATCGGGACCGTGTCGCTTGTTGGGTTATATTTTATTTTGGCGCCGTAGTCGGGCCATGAGTGTTTGGTTGATGTAATGTTATTTATGTACTTGATTGACGTGGCGAGTGTAATCCAACTATGTTATCTCCCCTTTTATTATCTATATTACATGGGATGTTGTGAAGATTGCCTGACTTGCGACATATGCCTTCAATGCGATTATGCCTCTAAGTCGTGGCTCGACACGTGGGAGATATAGTCGCATCGAGGGTGTTACAAGTTAGTAATCAGAGCCTTCCCCGACCTTAGGAGCCCCATTGCTTGATCGTTTTTAGCGGCCGAGTTGTGTCTAGAAAAATGTTTTGAGTCGGTTAGGAATTATATATCGGAGAGTTTAGGAATTCTTTTTACTTCCCAGTCTCCTCATCGCTGTGGTAAGGCATCCTGGCGTAGAGTTTTGACTCTTCTCTTCTCAAATTTCACTAAATTTTTTTAGGATCACGCGGGTATCTTGGAATCGTTCCGATGGTTTTATGACGAGAATATTGTCTTGGTGCCTCCTGTCAGGGGTTTTGTGGAAGTGTCCCGGGGAGTTGAGCTCTGAGGTGTTGTCGTCATAATTTTATCGTTGCAGTTCTGGAATACCTGAGTTTAGTACGCTGACATCGAAAATCTCTTTTATGCAGTTCGTTGGTGAGATAACCTCGACGCCACCCAGTACTGGGGCGGGAGTTCAGGAGTATCGCCATAACTTGTATAACGGATGCTTTTCGAAGGTTGAGGTAGATGGTTTCCGAAGTTTTCTCGGTTATGTGTTGAAGGATGGATACAGCTGGATGTAGGATTTGCTAGATTTGGGTGAGATATTATGCTTCCCCTGTATCCCCAACACCTGATTGCATAACCAGAAAGGTTCGGGAGTTTCATAGGTGGGAATTCTCGTAGCTCTAGTTATTCTTCCACGGATATTTGGTTTGAGATTGGGATTTCTTACCGAGTATTCGTTCTTGATCCGTACCTTCTTGATTTATTTCTCTACCTAAATTCTAAGTGGCTTCTCAATTTATGGATATGTGACCATTTCAAGAGAAATGCATTCATTCATTTTGTTCGGATGTGAAGACTATATGTTGCAATTTTCATTCTGTTGGACTCAGCTTCTTTTATCTGTCTATGTGCTAACGGTGGTCAACCTCTTCAGGATGGCTCCCGCTAAGAGCACCAATCAGAATCAGAATCAAGATCCGCCACCACCTCCTCCTCCTCCGGAGGCATGGCAAGCTGTGATGGCCGCAACCAATGCAAACATACAGTTGATCATGCAAATTCTTCAAGAGTGCAATCAAGGCAATCAAGGGAACCAAGGCAACAATCAGAATCACTTTGCTACACTCAACCAGTTCCTTGCTAACGGGCCAAAGACTTTCAGCAATTGTGTTGAGGCAACTGATGCTGACGATTGGCTCATGGATCTGTGCAAGCATTTCGAGTGCAGTAACGTCAGGCCTGAGGACTTCGTCAAGTTCGCTTCCTTCCAACTCAAAGATTAAGCTGCAGAATGGTTTCAGCAGTACAAGGACTCCAGAGGTGGACGTGTGATCACTTGGGATGAATTCCGTCAAGATTTCAGAGCTCACCATATCGCTCAGAGCGTGGTTGAAAGCAAGCGTGAGGAATTCCGCAACCTGAAGCAAGGCTCTTTGTCTGTCTATGACTACAACAAGTTGTTCCAGAAGCTCGCCCGCTTTGCCAAGCAGGACGTCCCTGATGAGAAGAGCATGATATACCATTTCAGGGGTGGTCTCAGAGAAGAAATTCAGCTAGCTCTTGTTCTCTTTGAGCCCTTGAGGTACGATGAGTTCTACAACATGGCATTGAAGCAAGAGGCTGCTCAATTGAGGTGTGATGCTTCCAAGAAGCGAGTCAGAGACACTACTCCTTCTTCCTCTACTCAAGTGGCCAAGAAGCAGAAGTATTGGCTTCCTCCTCCTCCGTTCCGTCAGCCGTATCAGCAGAAGAGCAAAGGTGGCAGTGGATCTTCCCACCCACCCAACCCTAACTTTCAGAACAAGACTTCGTCTCAAGCTCCAAGATCTAGTGCTCCGTATCACCGTCCGCTTTCAGAGGTCACGTGCAACAAGTGCCAACAGAAGGGTCACTATGCCAACAAGTGTCTCAATCAGAGGCGTCTTCCTCCTCCTCCTATGAGATCGGCAACTACAGCTGTGGTCAAGCATAACCCCAAGCACGCCAAGGTCAACTTGATGAACGCAGCTCAGACAGAGACTCATCAGATGTCATTATGGGTAACCTTCCTGTTAACGATGTTCCTGCAAAAGTTCTTTTTGACACGGGTGCATCGCATTGTTTCATCTCGAGACCGTTTTCATCTAAGCATGGTTTGGCTTTGCAAATTTTGCCTAGTCCATTAGCAGTTGTCTCTCCCGGTAGGCGCATGCATGCTAACTCCATTGCTCCGGATGTTACTATCACCTTGGGTGACTACAAGTATCTGGCTTCTCCAATGGTTCTTGGTGACTCGGATATTGATCTTATTCTCAGAATGGATTGGCTTTCTAAGCACAAGGCGCATCTTGATTGTGCTGCCAGGCAGATTCAATTGACTCATTCGTTTGAGGATGTAATTGTCTTTGCCGCTCGTGATGATACCATCCGTCTGTTTTCTCTCAATGAGAAGGGTGAACTGGATGCTATCTCGCAAATTCCAGTCGTTTGCGAATATCAAGACGTTTTTCCAGAAGAGCCTCCAGGAATGCCTCCGCACCGGCCAGTTGAATTCGTCATTGATCTTGAGCCTGGTACGGAACCTGTGTGCAAGCGTGCTTACAAGCTCGGACCTGAGGAGTTGAAGGAGCTGAAGAAGCAACTCGATATTCAAGAGAGAATGGGTCTCATCCGGCCTAGTTCTTCTCCGTGGGGTTGTGGTGTTCTTTTTGTGAAGAAGAAGGATGGAACCGGTGAACGTTAGCTTCTCAGAAATGACTTAATCACAGAGGCAGAGGAGATGTGCAAAGTCATTTGAGATAACCTCAAAGCAGCCCAATCCCGCCAGAAGAGCTACTATGATAGTAAGCGCCGTGATTTGGCTTTCAAGATCGGAGATCATGTTTACCTCCGCGTCTCTCCTATGAAAGGTACTCGTTGCTTCGGTATCAAAGGGAAGCTTTCCCCCAGATACGTGGGACCTTTCAAGATTGTCAGCAAGAGAGGCGATCTCGCCTATCAACTCGAGCTTCCTTCAAACTTTGCAAATGTTCATGACGTGGTCCATGTCTCTCAGCTCCGAGAGTACTTCAAGACTCCTGACCGCACCGTCAACTTCGAGGACATTGAGCTCCAAGAAGATCTCTCTTATCGTGAGCACCCCGTTACCATGAAAGTCTTCAAAACATGGAAGTTTCAAAGACAAACGATAGAAATAAACCTATTACCATGCAGCGGAAGGTAGACTACACTAGGCAATCCATAGTCAAGTATTCAATGGAGTGAGAGCACAATGACTAATAGCCGCAATGTAGTAAGGATCAGGTAGGAAGATATTATGAAGCCAAACAGAACATGCAGTCACTCAGTGAAGACAAAAGATAGTGCAAACATACAATGACTTCACAAGGAGTAACAGTAAGTAAAGGGAAGGGAAGAATGAAACCAGTGACTCGTTGAAGACAATGATTTGTTGGACCAGTTCCAGTTGTTGTGACAACTGTATGTCTGGTTAGGGCGGCTAGGTATTTAAACCTGAGGACACACAGTCTTGGACACCCAGTCCTGAACACGCAGCTCGGGACACCCAGTCCTCACCGTATTCCCCTTGAGCTAAGGTCACATGGACCTCGCCCAATCACTCTGGTAAGTCTTCAAGGTAGACTCCCAAACCTTCACAGACTTCGTTCACCGGCGATCAACAATGTCTCTTGGATGCTCAGAACGCGACGCCTAACCGGCTGGAGGATTCACAGTCCTCAAGTGTAATAAGTCTTCAGATCACACAGACAAGAAGACTTAAGTGATACCTAATTCTCTTTGGCTCCGGGTGGTTAGGGCTTTATCCTCGCAAGGAATTCTCTCTCAAAGGCTTTGAGGCGGGTTGCTCTCAAACGACAAAAGCCGTATTCTAACGCTGAGTAGCCAACCGTTTATGGTTGTAGGGGGTGGGCTATTTATCGCCACTAGGAAACCCGACCTGATTTGTCCGAAATGACCCTGGGTCACTAAGGAACTGACACGTGTTCCAACGGTCAAATTTCAAACTCACACGGCAACTTTACTTGGGCTACAAGCAAAGCTGACTTGTTGACTCTGGACAAGATTTGCTCTCATAGTCTTCACTCGAAGACATAGGTTTTGGTTAAGCATCACTTCAGTCATTCTGACTGGTTCTCTTGGACCCCACTTAACAGTACCGTGGTTCCTATGACTCAACAAAGAAGAAAAAGAACTACGAAAGATCTAAGTCTTCGAGCTCCATAGGCTTCATGCGATGTCTTCTCTTGTCATAGTCTTCAATGTGAATATCGTCATATACCACCTTTGACATCAATGTCTTCATACATTTTTAGGGGTCATCTCTAGTAGGAAAACCAAATCAATGAGGGACTTCTACCTGTGTTATCCTGCAATTCTCACAAACACATTAGACCCTCAACTAGGTTTGTCGTCAATACTCCAAAACCAACTAGGGGTGGCACTAGATGCACTTACAATCTCCCCCTTTTTGGTGATTTATGACAAACTAGTTGAAGTTTTCAATGGGGAATATAATATGTGAAATTTTAAAGGATAAGGAATTGTCTTCATAAGTTGCACGGGCTCCCCCTGAAGATGTGCATATAAGTAATTTGCTTTTAGAATGCAAATGCACATGGCAGGTTGTGCTTGTGGAGATCCTCTTCAACTTATGATGACAATCCACTATGCATGTGAAGGTATGTGAAGATAATGACATGCATAATGGAAAATGGACGTCTGCAAAATGATCTAAGTGCGGAATTTATCATCGCACATGCGGAATTTATCATCGCATCACAAGGTGGCAAATAAGTAGCAGACGACCATCGAGTTTAAGTGTTACAACTCAAAGAACCAAATGTATCAAAACGAGAGTTGTAAACACGAAGCAAAATATAAAGCACCCGCCCATATGGACCCGCTTGAAGACTATCAAACTCATATGCTTCTCCCCCTTTTGTCAGTAAGGACCAAAAAGGTTCGAAGACATAAAGCATCTACTCGTTCCCATGAAGAGTAGGTGAAGCAGCAGGGTCGTCAGTGGTGTTCGGTGGTGCAGAAGAACTTGGAGAAGTGTCGAAGCATGCTGAAGGAGGTGGCGGTGAAGTAACATCGTCTGCATCCTCGATCACTCTAGCATTCACACTTGCAGCAGAGGAAGAGAACTCAGAGTCTTCAAGAGATGGAGTTCGTCGCAGCACTGCCCTTCGCGGAGGTGTGGAGTCAAACTTAAAGCGTTCAGAGAAGCCATCCCCTTGAAGATCATCTTCAGAGCACATTAGCATCAGCCCTTTCCAGGTGCGTCGAGAGGTTTCGTGTGCAACAAAGACATTCTTGGTGGCAAGATTGCGAATGTGATTAACATCCACCAAGAGGCTTTGCATTTGACGCTTCAGTCAGTCATGATGCCTATCCTGTTTCTGATGAAGAGCCACAAGAAGCTCTCGGTCATTGAGAACACGAGTGCGCTTCTTGGGTCGTTGGGTAATGGTGCTATCAGTGGCTTCAGTGAGAGCAGGATGTGGTGCACGTGTAGTTCCAGCCAAAGGATACACACGAGTGACTTATTCAACTCCTTCAATGTTCTGAGAAAAACTTTGATGCTCCGCATTTTGAAGACTTAGAGGTTCCTTGGCAGGCTCAGGATAAATTGCTTCAACAGACATATCCACATCAGGCAAAAAGATCCGATGATTGCAAGCAGATGGCTGATATGAGATGGCGGAGTGGAGTTTGATCAGCCGCATTATCCATGGAGCGTAGAACTTCAAGCCAAAAAGATCAGAGCATGATGCAGCAAGTTGGCGGAGGAAGAAGTCCTATGCATTGAAGCATTTTCCATGAAGAATATAGAAGACCAAAGTCTTCATTGCACCTTCCAGCTTGGCATGTGGAGAATGTCCTTTGATGGGCCAGAGAGTTCGCCGTATGATGTGATAGATAGTCCTTGGCAGATACTCAAGGTCTTCAACAAAGAACTCCATGGGATATGCAACATCTTGGGGCAATGGCTTCATCATACTGAGCATCTGACTCATGTTAGGTTCAGGCTTCAGAAATATGCTCTCCACAGCTTCACTGTGAAGCTGACAGCCATGTTCGTAGAGATCGCCAGGAGTGGGCAGACCAGTGAGCTCAATGATGTCAAAGGCTTTGGCTTCGTGATGAACATTTCCTGTCATCCACTCCAGGACCCAAGTCTTTGGATCTCTGTTGTACCCACGGATGTGAAGTGTGGCATATAATTGGAGCAGCAACACTTCATTCCAATGCTCTTGGTCGGTGACGAACGGCAGCAATCCAACCTCATTGAAGCAATCCAGAGCTTCTTCCAGACAGGGCAGACCAACTATTGCTTCAATGTCAAGACGCTTATGTGGGAAGATGCGACCTTGATTGTATAGAATGCAGGAGTAATAGCTTCGCTCCGAATAGCTCCAGAACCGATCAGATGATATTCTTTCCCTTGAGTAGGGGTTCCTGGAGCTATTGAAGAAAGTGTTGTCTGCTTTGAAGCCATTGATATTGAAGGATCCAAGTGCTGATGCAGGACCTGGAAACCTGGGCAATCTTGGGATTGTCTTCTGAACCTGAGTTCTATGCTCAACATGATAGTCGAACTGAGGACCAGCAGCAGGCGCAGGAACAGAAGCAGTGGGATCAGTGGCTTTGCTGACTTCTGGTGCTTGGGTTGGTGAAGGCTCCACATTAGCTTCAGCCATGACAGTGTCATTGGCTTCATAGGTGTTAGTGGTGGCAGCCTCGAGATTCTCAACCTCCACTAGACGAGCTGGAGGGTCGGTCACAGTCATGTTCTCCTCGAGAACAGCTTCTTGGTGAGACATGGGAGTAGCAGCTTGTGGGGCTTCTTCTTCACCGGCTGATGCAGCCGGAATGTCTTCAGTAGCTTTAGCTTCAGACGCAGAGACTGGAGGCCTTGGTCCTTAGCGAAGCCTGCGCAACGCTCGCGACGCCTGTGGAGTTGGTGTTGGCTGGGCCTCAAAGTCTTCTTCCTCATGTGGGTGATCAGCCCATGAAGCATCCTGAGCAATTGGCGTTAGAGGACGACCAATGTTGATGAGTTTGCTATGCGTTAGCACAGGCGATGATACATGTTGGTGCTCAAGCTGAGGAAGGACTGCATCATCTTCAACATGGTCATGGTGACCAATGTCTTCAGCAACGATGGGATCAGCTGCTGGAAAGTCTTCAGCCTCATGAGCCTGTGTGAAAGCAGGCTCATGGACAGTCAGTTGACATTCTTGTGGTTCAGCGTCAGGGTGAACCATGGAGATGGGTTAAACAATCAAGGGCTCTGTGGGAGCAGCCTGTTCCTTCTTGGTCTTTCGCTTCTTCATGGAGGGGGCAGTAGCAGAGGCTTCAGGATGTTTCCTCTTCCTTGCTTCAGCCTCAGCAGTCCTCGTCTTCTTCAGTTCTGAAGCAATAGACCTGGCTTTTGGCTTCGAGCCAGTCATGCTAGTTGGGAAGACAATGGGAACTGCTTCCTACCTTGGTGCGTCGGGTTCAGCCGCAGCGGGCGTCTTCTTCTTCTTTGCAGCCATCCTGGGGTCGATGCCAGGACGCCCAAGGGCCTTGCACTTCTCAGCCTCATTGTAGGCTTGCACACACCTGTCAGCCAGGACCTTCATGCGCTCACGAGAACCCTGAGCTTCTGCATGTTTCTTGAGAAAGGCTTCCTTGAGCTCGTGCAGCATAATCTTGAAGTTCTTCACCTCTTGCACGCTGAGCTTGGCCATATACTTCTTGAACTGAGATTTCTCAAAGTCACTCTTCTGCTTCAGTTCAACAATGTGCTGGGTGATAGCTAACTCTGAAGCAATGGCGCCATGGAAGGTGACACTGAGGCCAATGGTAAGATGCAGATCGTCGAAGCTGATGTTGGGCGTGTCAAACAATTCATCAATGAAGTTGTGGATGATTGCCACGTCAAAGAGAGGCAGATTATTGAAGATTTCTGCTTCTTCTTTGCTCTTGATTAGTTGCTTAAGAGCATCATCTGCAAGATCTTCATCACTGGATAGATCAATGGCATCATTACGCAGAACAGCAGCAGCTGTCAGTTCTTGGCTGGTGTGTGGCGAAGGCATCTTGACCTTCTGGGGCTTGGAGATGCATGAAAAATCTTTAGACTGCACACTGTCTTCAGGAGGTGCAGTTGCCAGTGGCTTCGCCCATGAGATTTTTAGAGCAGAGGCAGGCTTTGAAGCTTTAGGCTGCTTCTTTGGCTTCGGCGCTACAGGCGCTTCATCTGATTCAGCGTCATCTGCAGGCTCATTCACGGCCGTCCCTTGAACCAAGATATGGGCGATGAGACCTTCAAGGTTGTAGAAAGGACCGATGACATTGGGTTCTGCATCTCGTGCGCCGTCAGCCCTTGGAGCAGAAAGACCAGGGTTGAAGTCTAGTCCCAATGTCTTCTTGTTCTGCTTTGCTGAGTTCTGGGCAAACCGGAAGTTGCGCTTGAACAGAATGTCGTCACGACACCATAGTAGTGACGATGAGTGTGCATCTGCAGGCTGTGGCCCACGGACCATGCAGGGATAGAAGCCTTGTGCAATGGCTTCATCTCTGGTCCTGGGTTGAAGATTTTGTAGAGGATGTCTCCCCATGGTCGCTTGATGGCATTCTTTTCAACATATTCCTTTGTCACAAATCTGTACTTGAACCACTATTCTGCCCAATAGCGTCGAATCCATTGGATTCGTGTCTTGCGTTGATTGTAATCTTGTTCAGGATCTGTCTTGTACAGCTCTGAGAGGTCATCGGGTAGATCTCTTGATGTTTCTCCATGACGCTTTCTACCACCCTTCCTTGCTGATTTCTCTGAAGCCATGAACTTTAAACTGAAGGGCTTCAATACGTTCAAAGGCTTCAAAGGCTTTCGCTTGCTGGACAGACAAGAACTGGATTCTGGAGAATTTATGTGATACTGTAAGAATTCTGCAAATGAATGTAGACTATGAGAACCAAGGGATTCTCCCAGGGACATGTACCTGTGACAGCATTAAGGTGCGAGGGAAGGGGAAGAGGTCATATGCATTCTTAGAAGATTTTGTAGATAAATCAGTTTAGAAGACATTGACCTCATCGTGCGAAGACATTCACTCATAGATAAGGAGTTGGTTCCAGATTTGTACGAATCCATGGATCAGTACAAGTGAGGAATCTAACTACTTTGTGAAGCATAAGTGAATATACTAGGCATGTTATGAGATGCAGTATGAAAGAGATCCAACTTGTGTGAATAGAAACTGCTTGTGGTAGAAAGTGATAAAGCTATAGGATCAAAGGGGCCGTAAAAAGGAAGTTTTGTTTACCACACGAAGAACTGCTAGACGGAGTGGAAGAGGAGGCCGAGCAGTTCGATCTTCCGTGCCCTAACTTGGCGACGGAGGACACCTACGGCGACGGCGGAGAGGACGACGTCCGCGGTCGGCATGAAGACGGCGTCGGAGAGGTTGCGGCAGTGAAGCGCTTCGTCGCCAGCGTCGTCGAGGGCTAGCGGTGGCGCTAGGGTTCATGTGAGAGTGGAAGAAGAGATAATGACTGTGGTGAGGCGTGTATTTATAGGGACAGGGGCGGCTCAGTGTTATTACACAGGTGCCCCTGGCGATTCATATTTGAGGAACACGTGGCCATCATGCAGCATATCGGGGGTTATTCCACGTCCCACGCACGCCTGGATTGTCGGGTGGTCGTTCCCACTTCTCCAGGTTTCAGGTGAAGGAATGAGCATTGAAAACGGACTTAATGTTTGTCTCTATATCTTCTGCTGACAAGGACGTAGAGAAGACATTCGACAGTTTCAATAGAATGCATATGATTTGGAGAGATAGAGTTTGAGATATAAAGCATAGAGAGGTTAGGGTCCAATCACATTCACTTAGTTCAAAATATTCAACAAGAAGACATAGCTATAAGTGAATGCTGTAGAGGATAGAACACTAGTATATATATATAATCAACATAGTGAAGATAATCATGAAGACATGTTGAGATTGAAGCCAAACCGAATGTGAAGACATAGCAAATGTAACGCCATGAGTGAAACACTTCAAACAGAAAATTTGGTGGTGGAGTTACCCACCGTATAGGAAGTATTAGACCCAGAAACGGCGCACAATTATCGTGGCGCTCCAAAGTCAAATTCCACATTAATGTATTCACACTTAGAATGTATCTCTTCATTGATTGAAGATATACTTTACTTCGTGCGTTGCACATATAAGTCATCAATATGCATAAGTGTTAGGATGTGTGCCTGATCACAGGACATTTGAGGATTCCAAGATATTTATCTCACATCGTAACTTGCAAAATCTCTTCTCATCGAAGGGCTTGGTGAAGATATCTGCCAATTGCTCTTCAGTGTTGACGTGTATGATATCAATATCTTCCTTCACAACATGATCTCTGAGAAAGTGATGACGAATTTCAATGTGCTTTGTCTTCGAGTGCTGAACTGGGTTGTTGGCAATCTTGATGGCGCTTTCGTTGTCGCAGTACAGTGGCACTTGCTTCAGATGAATGCCATAGTCCTTGAGTGTTTGCTTCATCCACAGAAGCTGAGCGCACCAAGATCCAGCAGCAATGTATTCAGATTCAGCAGTGGAGAGAGATACACAGTTCTGCTTCTTTGAAGACCAACATACAAGTGATCGTCCTAGAAAATGACATGTGCCTGATGTAGACTTGCGATCCACTTTGTCACCAGCATAATCAGCATCCGAGAATCCAAACAGATCAAACTCTGAGCCCGTTGGATACAATAATCCTAAAGTTGGGGTGTGAGCCAAATATTGAAGAATTCGCTTCACAGCTAAGTGATGCGGCTCCTTTGGTGCCGCTTGAAATCGAGCACACATGCAAACACTAAGCATAATATCTGGCCTAGATGCACATAGATAAAGCAAAGAACCAATCATGGAGCGGTATACCTTTTGATCGAACTCTTTACCATTGTCGTCAGGACCCAGATGATGCTTGGCTGGCATTGGCATCGTGAAGCCTTTGCAGTCTTGCATACCGAACTTCTTCAGGCAATCTTTGAGATACTTCTCTTGAGATATGAAGATGCCGTTGTGTTGCTCTCGTATTTGAAGATCGAGAAAGAAGTTCAGCTCTCCCATCATGGACATTTGATATTGCTCCTACATCATATATCCAAACTCTTCACCATACTTCTGATTGGTGCAGCCGAAGATAATGTCATCCACATATATTTGGCACACAAACAGTTCACCATCATATGTCTTCGTGAAGAGAGTGGGGTCGAGGGAACCAGTTATGAAGCCTTTTCTCTTCAGGAAGTATTTGAGTGTGTCATACCAGGCCCGAGGGGCTTGTTTGAGGGCATACAGTGCCTTGTTGAGCTTGTATACCATGTCAGGATGTTTTGGATCTTCAAAGCCAGGCGGTTGTGCAACATACACTTCTTCTTCAATCTTGCCATTGAGAAAGGCGCTCTTCACATCCATTTGATATAGAAGAATGTTATGATGATTTGCATAGGCCAGCAGTATGTGTATGGCTTCAAGTCTAGCCACAGGAGCAAATGTTTCATCGAAGTCAATGCCTTCCACTTGAGTATATCCTTGAGCAACGAGACGAGCTTTGTTTCTGACAACTTGACCATGCTCATCTTGCTTGTTGCGGTATATCCATTTGGTCCCTATTATGTTGTGCTTCCGAGGATCAGGACGATTAACCAGTTCCCATACATTATTCAGCTCAAATGGTTGAAGCTCTTCTTGCATAGCTTGAATCCATTCAGGTTCCATGAAGGCTTCTTCAACTTTCTTGGGTTCTGTTATTGAGACGAATGTGAAGTGCCCACAGAAATTTGCTAGCTGAGTTGCCCTTGAATGAGTGAGCGGACCGGGTGCATTGATGCTATCAATTATTCTCTCAATCTGCACTTCATTGGCAACACGAAGATGTACAGGACGAAGATTTTGCTCTTGCTGATCATTGTCGTTGTTAGAGGGATTGTCTTCAGGCTGAACATTGTCTTCAGGTTGATCAGGTGCGGAGATGATAAGTTCCTCTTCAGGTTGAGCTTCAGAAGGTATGATTTCTCCAGTTCCCATTAGCTTGATTGTTTTGTTGGATGGAACTTCATCTAGCACATTTGGTAGGTGTTCTCTTTGTGAACCATTAGTCTCATCAAATCGCACATCCACTGTTTCAACCACTTTATAATGAAAGAGATTGAAGACTCTATAGGAGTGCGAATCCTTTCCATATCCAAGCATAAAACCCTCATGTGCTTTTGGTGCAAATTTTGAAGTGTGATGTGGGTCCTTGATCCAGCACCTGGCGCCAAATACTTTGAAGTAACTGACATTTGGCTTCTTGCCAGTAAGGAGCTCATAAGATGTCTTGTTCAGAAGCTTGTGAAGATAAACACGAGTGATTGTATGGCATGCAGTATCAATGGCTTCAGGCCATAATTTTCTTGGAGTCTTGTATTCATCAAGAATCGTTCGGGCCATCTCAATGAGTGTTCTATTCTTGCGTTCTATAACTCCATTCTGCTGTGGCGTGTACGGGGCTGAGAATTCAAGATATGTATCAAGGCCAGTGTTCTTGAATTCAGTGCCATTGTCACTTCTGATGTGCTTTATCTTGGCACCATAGTTGTTCATTGCTCGATTGGCGAAGCGTCTGAAGACATCCAACACTTCAGTCTTGTAGAGGATTATGTGCACCCAAGTATATCTAGAATAATCATCAACAATGACAAAGCCATAGAGACAAGCAGTAGTAGTAAGAGTTGAGTAATGAGTGGGACCGGAAAGATCCATGTGGAGCAGTTCGAAGGGTCGAGTAGTAGTCATGATTGTCTTCGAGGGATGTTTGGCCCTCGTCATCTTTCCTGCTTCACAGGCACCGCATAAGTGATCTTTCTTGAACTTGACGCCCTCGATGCCTATGACATGCTTTTTCTTTGCAAGGGTGTGGAGGTTCCTCATGCCAGCATGCCCAAGCCTCCGATGCCAGAGCCAGCATTCTGAGGCTTTTGCTAGAAGACATACGGCAAGCTGTGGTCCTGCTAAGAAATCTACCACGGTCAAATCATCTTTCCAATACCCTTCAAACACTAGAGACTTGTCAGATTCCATTAGAACAAGGCAACGATATTTTCCAAATATTACGATCATGTTCAAATCGCAAAGCATTGAGACAGACATTAAGTTGAAGCTAAGGGATTCAACAAGCATGACTTTATCCATGTGTTGATCCTTTGAGATTGCAATTCTACCTAGACCCAATACCTTACTTTTACCAGTGTCAGCAAATGTGATGTGACTCTTGTCGGATGGACTTAAGGTTGAGTCCATAAGAAGGCTTCTTTTGCCAGTCATGTGGTTGGTACACCCACTATCAATAATCCATTTTGAAGACACTGGTGTCATACTCTACAGTGCAGTTAGGGGGATAGGCTTCACGAAGAGAATTGTGAAGCAAAAAATTTTGACGAACCAGTGGGTTATGAAAGCTTAGATCCAGATTAGGACTGATAGGGAGAGTAGCAAGCGATTCAGGAACGAAGTACATAGTAAGACCATTCGGGCATTTGATCTTGCGCCCTACAAGATGTTTAAGGTCCCCAGCAATAGCGTCAGACGATTTTGGTTTTCTGCTGGAGACCTTTCCCTGCAAAGAGAGTTAAGCTTTCTTAGCCACCCACATCTTCAAGGGTGGCTTATAAGCGATAATTCTAAGTGCAGCGTCTAAGAACTTTGGCTTTGGAGCCCTAGCAAAAAGTCTTGCAGGCGGACAATAGTACTCATAAGAATAAGCAGAATAGTTCTTGGTCTTATGAACATGACGGTTCGATGAACCGCGCTCATATTCATAGGCCTGAGTATGATTTCCCTGTAAAACATTTGCGTTAGTGCGACTCGGGTGAGTCCTCTATCTGTATGAAGCATGTGGTCTGGGGTTTGTCTTCTTCACCTGTGGTGTCATGATGACATTCACAGGAAGATTTTCCAAACACTTTTTCGGCACCCAGATCTTCTTCATAGGCGGCCCATTCCTGCAGTTAGTACCAATATACCTGGCAAACACCTCACCATTCTGATTCTTAAACAGCTTATAGTTTGCATCAAAGGATTCATCAATGACAATGGGGTTAGCACAAGTGAAGCCAGATAGATTGGATGGATCTGCTGAAGGTTCCTTTGCAGCAACCCAGGTGGTTTTGGGGTACTGCTCAGGTTTCCAGTAAGAGCCATCAGCATTCATTTTCCTTACAAACCCAACACCCTCTTTCCTCGGGTTTCGGTTCAGAATCTGCCTTTTGAGGACATAACATAGTGTCTGATATCCTTTAAGACTTTTGTACATCCCTGTTTCAAGCAATGTCTTCAACCTAGCATTCTCATCAGCAATAGGAGTCGTATCCTCAGCAGAGGGGTTAGTTACCACATCAACAGTTGAAGATATTGCAACAGTAGCAGCAGTAGAACATTCAGCAACAGAAGTAGCATTATCACGCTCAATGCATTTAAGACATGGTGGTTCAAATCCTTCCTGAGCGGAACTGATCTGTTCGGCGTGAAGTGACTCGTTTTCCTTTTGAAGATCTTCATGAGCCGCTCTCAATTTCTCAAGATCTTGCTTCCTTTGAAGATAATCATACGAAAGCTTTTCATGAGTTGTTGAGAGTGTTTCATGACGACTTTCAAGTTCCTCATACTTAACATGAAGATTTTTTATGTCTTCAATTAAGGACTCAGATCGAGTCATTTCAGCGCCTAACAGATCATCGCTTTTATCTAACAGTTTTTGAATATGTTCCATAGCTTTTCTGTTGTTCAGTTGCAATTTTAGCTAGTGTTTTGTAGCTGGGTCTTGAATCACAATCAGAGTCATCTTCACTAGGTGTTTGATAGTGAGTAGTGCGTGTGTTTACCTTGGCACCACGTGCCATGAAGCAGTAGGTAGGAGCGGAGTAGTCCTTGTCATTTGCATTGATGTCGGTGATGAAGTCATTGTCTTCAGTGTTGAAGATGGACTTGGCAACGTATGCTGTAGCCAGACTTGCAACGCCAGAATCGGACTCCTCCTCAGACTCCACCTCCGCCTCCTCAGAAGCGGACTCCTCCTCTGAATCCATTTCCATGCCAACAAACGCACGTGCCTTGCCAGTTGAGCTCTTCTTGTGTGATGAAGACTTTGAGGAAGACTTGGAAGAAGACTTGGAGTATTTCTTCTTCTTCTTGTCGTCAGAGTCATATTCCTTGCTCTTCTTCTTCTTTTTGTTCTCATTGTCCCACTGCGGACACTCAGAGATGAAGTGGCCAGTTTTCTTGCACTTGTGGCATGTTTTCTTCTTGTAGTCATGAGTAGAAGCTTCATCATTCCTTGAGATTGATCGTGAAGACTTCCTGAAGCCTTTCTTCTTGGTGAATTTTTGGAACTTCTTCACAAGCATAGCAAGTTCCTTTCCAATGTCTTCAGGGTCATCAGAACTGCTGTCAGATTCTTCTTTAGATGAGGAGACAGCTTTTGCCTTCAAGGCACGAGTTCGCCATAGTTTGGACCGTAGATATCTCTTTTCTTAGAAAGCTGAAACTCATGTGTGTTGAGCCTCTCAAGTATGTCAGACGGATTGAGTGTCTTGAAATCAGGACTTTCTTGAATCATCGGGGCTAGGGTGTCAAACGAGCTGTCAAGTGATCTCAGTAGTGTCTTCACGACTTCATGCTTGGTGATCTCAGTAGCGCCGAGGGCTTGAAGCTCATTTGTGATGTCAGTGAGTCGATCAAACGTGAGCTGGACATTCTCATTGTCATTTCGCTTGAAGCGGTTGAAGAGGTTGTGAAGGACACTGATTCTCTGATCTCTCTGGGTTGAGACGCCTTCGTTGACCTTGGAGAGCCAGTCCCAGACTAGCTTAGATGTTTCCAAAGCACTTACATGGCCATAATGTCCTTTGGTCAGATGACAACAGATGATATTCTTGGCAGTAGAGTCCAGTTGAACGAATTTCTTGACATCAGCAGCAGTGACACCTTCTCCAGCCTTGGGAACGCCGTTCTTGACGACATACCATAGGTCGACGTCAATGGCTTCAAGATGCATGCGCATCTTATTCTTCCAGTAGGGATATTCAGTTCCATCGAAGACGGGGCACGCAGCGGAGACTTTAATTATCCCTGCAGTCGACATAGCTAAAACTCCAGGTGGTTAAACCGAATCACACAGAACAAGGGAGTACCTTACTCTGATACCAATTGAAAGTGCGTTATATCGACTAGAGGGGGGTGAATAGGCGATTTTTATGAAAGTCTTCAAAACGTGGAAGTTTCAAAGACAAACGATAGAAATAAACCTATTACCATGCAGCGGAAGGTAGACTACACTAGGCAATCCATAGTCAAGTATTCAATGGAGTGAGAGCACAATGACTAATAGCCGCAATGTAGTAAGGATCAGGTAGGAAGATATTATGAAGCCAAACAGAACATGCAGTCACTCAGTGAAGACAAAAGATAGTGCAAACATACAATGACTTCACAAGGAGTAACAGTAAGTAAAGGGAAGGGAAGGATGAAACCAGTGACTCGTTGAAGACAATGATTTGTTGGACCAGTTCCAGTTGTTGTGACAACTGTATGTCTGGTTAGGGCGGCTAGGTATTTAAACCTGAGGACACACAGTCCCGGACACCCAGTCCTAAACACGCAGCTCAGGACACCCAGTCCTCACCGTATTCCCCTTGAGCTAAGGTCACACAGACCTCGCCCAATCACTCTGGTAAGTCTTCAAGGTAGACTCCCAAACCTTCACAGACTTCGTTCACCGGCGATCCACAATGTCTCTTGGATGCTCAGAACGTGACGCCTAACCAGCTGGAGGATTCACAGTCCTCAAGTGTAATAAGTCTTCAGATCACACAGACAAGAAGACTTAAGTGATGCCTAATTCTCTTTGGCTCTGGGTGGTTAGGGCTTTATCATCGCAAGGAATTCTCTCTCAAAGGCTTCAAGGTGGGTTGCTCTCAAACGACAAAAGCCGTATTCTAACTCTGAGCAGCCAACCGTTTATGGTTGTAGGGGGTGGGCTATTTATAGCCACTAGGCAACCCGACCTGATTTGTCCGAAATGACCCTGGGTCACTAAGGAACTAACACGTGTTCCAACGGTCAGATTTCAAACTGACACGGCAACTTTACTTGGGCTACAAGCAAAGCTGACTTGTCCGACTCTGGACAAGATTCGCTCTCATAGTCTTCACTCGAAGACATAGGTTTTGGTTAAGCATCACTTCAGTCATTCTGACTGGTTCTCTTGGACCCCACTTAACAATACGGTGGTTCCTATGACTCAACAAAGAAGAAAAAGAACTACGAAAGATCTAAGTCATCGAGCTCCATAGGCTTCATGTGATGTCTTCTCTTGTCATAGTCTTCAATGTGAATATCTTCATATACCACCTTTGACATCAATGTCTTCATACATTTTTAGGGGTCATCTCTGGTAGGAAAACCGAATCAATGAGGGACTTCTACCTGTGTTATCCTGTAATTCTCACGAACACATTAGTCCCTCAACTAGGTTTGTCGTCAATACTCCAAAACCAACTAGGGGTGGCACTAGATGCACTTACAGGTTCCCATAACAACCAACCGCGTAAGGAACGCAAAATCAAGGAACATAACACCGGTATGACGGAAACTAGGGCGGCAAGAGTGGAACAAAACACCAGGCATAAGGCAGAGACTTCCACCCTTTACCAAGTATATAGATGAATTAATTAAATAAGATATATTGTGATATCCCAACAGATGCATGTTGCAACATGGATCAAACTTCATCTTCACCTGCAACTAGCAATGCTATAAGAGGGGGTGAGCAAAAGCTATAACATAGCCAAACAACGGTTTGCTAGGAAAGGTGGGTTAGAGGATTGACATGGCAATACGGTAGGCATGATATAGCAAGTGGTAGGTAGCGCGACATAGCGATAGAGCGAACAACTAGCAAGCAAAGATAGAATTGATTTCGGTGGTATGGTCATCTTGCCTGCAAAGTACTCAGAGTTGACGAAAGCTTGATCCTCGAAAGCGTACTCAATAGGTTCCTCATCACGTACTCGTCTCTCGGCTCTACCCAAAGCAAGAACACAAGCAAGGGAACGAGAATCAATCACGGTGCAATGCACAAGCAACATGATGCAAAACATGGCATGATATGCGAGACATGGTATGCAATGCATATGCGTGTTCCGCAAGGGAAAGAATGATCAAGGCATCAACTTGGCAAACCAAGTATTCCGCTGGAAAGATGAGATGATTTCGGTTGAAATCGATATAAGGATCACTAGAAATGGATGCACGGTTTGCAAATGGCAAGCAAAACATGAAAGTCACAATTCTGCGATTAACAGCATGATGCCATCTAGAATGCAACAAGAAACTAAGATAATGCACTCCAACATAGCAACAAAGCATACGGCAGTGATGTACAAGAGATGCTTGACAAAACATGAACACTGAGCTACGGCTAAATCATACAAGAGCATGTACAAACAAGCATGGCAAAAGTGCAAAAGATATCAGCATCAAAGACTGAAAGTACTAACATGTCAAAAGCAACATCAGGAAGCAATGTTTAGAGCAAGCGAACAACATGCTACAGGAACATAACATAGCAAACCAAGGCATGGCATGATTCTAGTAAGTGCGTAGATCAAAAGTCCCTTACTTATCATGAGCCAATAAGGCACAGAAGACATGATGGCACCCATGTAAACATAGCAAGTTTTATTAACAGTTTCAGACTTGGCAGAAAACAGAGCATGGCATAAACAGATTCATGATAGTAACTTTGCGAGCTCATGCGACTCACCACAAAGCATTTCATGACAAAACAAGCATAGCAACAGAAAGATGACATATTAATGAAGCTAACCATGGCAAGAGCAAGTTCATAGGATGCATGGATCACTAGCTACAACCATGGCAAAATTAATTAACATGTTAACATTCTGCCAGGAACATTTTATAGCAAAAGTAGTAGGAATAAGACATGCTAGACAACTCCATAATTGCAAACATGGGCATGGATGTATATATCATAACCACGTGTTCAAAACATCCTTACTGAAGTATCCCAAAATAAGCAGGGATATCACTGTGGCATCAAGTTTACATGGCATCAAAATAACAGGAGGAAAAGAATTAGCAAAATCCTAAGTCCCTGAGAATAGCAACATCACGAAGCCTAGTTTGCATGCTTATGCTAGTCATCCACATAGATCACAAAAATACAACACAAACACCTATGCAAAGATGACATGATGTAGTTCGGGACACATGTAGACCTCAAGCTCATACGATGCACACATCAATTGCAATGAAAATGACAAAACATCATGATCTGATAAGTACCAGCTCCTAACATTTTATAGCACTCTTGTATCAATCAAAATGGCATCATAATAGAAAGTAATATGCATGGAAATGCTTCTAACATGAGTATCTCAACGAGGCGAATAATTGGATATAACATATGCATGATTCGGAGCCACGGTTGCCGAGATATGACATGTCAAAGGAGGCGTAAAAATAATAGGATCTACGGGGACTTAGTGAAAATCTCACCCTCCGAAAAGTCAACGGGACAAAGGGATCCGCGACGGCGCGGTACAGGATGGGGACAAGGGCGTTTGGTTGGGGGAGTGGTGGATCTCATCCCACTCCACGGATTCGGCACTGGCGAGAGCTCCAGGGAGCTCTCCGACGAGGACATGGAAACCGAGGCGACGCAGCAGCGAGGTTGGGGCGGTCACGCAGTGGCGGAGCAAGGGCACGGGGCGGCGCGGTCGGTCGGTGGCGCGGCATCCAGCACCGGCCAGCAGGAGGATGACGAGGAGACGGCGGGGTTCAGCAAAGGGCGCGGCGGCGCTGGCTGCGGCGAGCGGACGCGGGAAGCGCGGCCCTGGGCGGCAAAGGTGCGGACGGAGGCACGGGGGGCCGGGCCAAGGAGGGCCTGGCTCGGGCTCGGCGGGCCGGTGATGGAGAGGCACGGTGGAGGGGAGCCAGTGGGGTGAGGTGGCGGCGCCTGGTTCACCAGGAGCGGCTGCAGAGGTGACATGGTGGCTTCAGATTGGCTGGAGAGACGTGGAGGCAGTGGTGGACATGTCCGGCGCGGCACAGACGCGTCCGAACGCTCGGAGGAGTGGATCTAGGTTTAGACTGTGATTTTTGGACGGGGTGCACATATACATAGGTAGAGGGAGTTTGGAGTGTCCAAATGAGGTGCGGTTTTTGCCCACACGATCGTGATCCGACGATGGAGGACATGGAGGTGATTTATGTGGGTTATTTGGCCGTTTTGGAGGGGTGTTGGGCTGCAACACAAAAGAGGCTTTGCGGTTTCCTGGTTAACCGTTGGGGCATCAAACGGCCTCCAAATGAAACGAAATTTGACAGGCGGTCTACCGGTTGTGTACCAAGGCCACTTGGCAAATCTCGGTCCATTCCGAGAACATTTAACACCCGCTCACGAAAAGAGTCAAGAGGGGTGCGCCGGTGCATGTAGGAGTGTCGGATTGCGAAACGAACAACGGGAAAAATGCTCGGATGCATGAGACAAACACATATGCAAATGCGATGCACATGATGACATGATTTGAAATGCATGACATGAACAAAATGCAAAATGAAGACAAAACGCAACCACGAAGGGAAAATCATGTCACATCTCCGGAAAAGGCAAGAGTCAGAGTTACAAATATGGAAAGTTGTATCCGGGGCGTTACATATGTCCTTGGTCCCGAGGGGGGCCCTGATGCAGCTCGGGATAGCTCAGATGTGCATGCCACACCTAGCCTCCGCTCGCGAAGCGCTTGGGGGAGAGCAGCAGGCAGGAGCCGTGCCTACCAAAACACAAATCAGAGAACGAGAAACACTGTGAAACGGAAATTTCCCCCTTTTTGATAAGTGCATGAAACTATGAATTTCATTCCAAAGGTAGCAAATCAGATTACAAAAGGGAGCCAAAAAGACAGCTCCTTCCTGCATCTACACTAGTCTTCTCACCAGCGCGGAACTCAGTGCTTCCACTGGGCATGGGCATAGTGATTGGAGGATGGTGTCGAATGCCAGTGCGGATCATGGTGCTTAAACTTGGACGTTGGTGGGAACCCCGTGAGGCTCATGGGCAGCGCTCAGGAGACATCGGGGCGTGTACAACCCCACTTATTATTGCGTGATAGTGTCACGAGCAGAGACTTGAGGGGCACTCCTTGCCCCGTCCGGGAGAGGACTCCGCCCCGTGCATGCCTCGACCACCGTTGGGGCGTCTGGAAACCAAGATAGGACCAAGGGGTAAGGGGCTACGCGAGCGGTGGTCAGGTGGTCGTAGACCCTCGGCCGGGGGAGAGGCTCGCCGGTGCCCTTCCCGGCGAAGGACCTACTTCTGGATGGCATGCGCCACAATCATGGCGGCATGGGGGGTGGTGGGGGAGGGCGAGCTCTGGCGCTGGGGCTTCCCCCCTTGACCCCAGTGCGCCCTGCGTGCTTGAGGTGGGGCCAACGTCCGGAGGTGCGTGGCCGTGACGTGGTTTACCTACGATCTAAGGTTAATGTGACGTGTTCCAAGGATATTGGTTGTACGGGTGGCCGTTGCTACTGAATGCGCTGGTGAGGCATTGGGTTCATTGATAAGGGGCCTCTACCCCACGTGGCCTTGGCGATCTTGACGTCCGGGTCAGCAGGGGAAACATGTACGGGCTTCTCCTTTGCTCATACGATGAGCCTACCGATGGCGGCACAAAGGTACTAGGGGCTATCCCCTTGAGATCATCCCCTAGTCCCTCCACTGCGCTGTCCACCATCTCTGATGTCCTGCCTTGCCAGCTTGGGGGTGGCCCTTCACTGTTGCTGCGGTGGAGGCTGCCTAATTAACCTGGCTAGTCTCTGGGGTCACGCCTCATGGGTTAGGTAGGCAGTGTCGCGCATCGGATCACCTTCGCGAGGTCCTCCAGGCTCCTCATGAGGGGACGAGCAGACGCAGCAGGGGTGGGCGTGGGTCCCTGAAGGTGTTCACAAAGTTGGCAGGATGCGGAAGGGCGTCGCGCCCTTGCAAGCAGTGTCGAGCAGCTCGGCCACATGGGCGAGCAAGGCATCGCGGCCACCTTCCGCTAATCTGCAATGCAACAACTCGCGCGCCACGAGGAGCACCGCTCACGTGTTCGCTTGCTCCCGGCGAGCATGCAGGATGGCGCCATGGCGTAGCCGGAGGACCGCGCGGTGGCTCGGTTGCACCATCGAATAGGAGGGGGCGGGAGCGGCCCACACCGTCGGTGGTGGTTGACGCCTCCATCTGTGTCGGCCGCAGGGGTCATAGGGCGATGATGAACTCCCTGCCCGAGAGGCGCCACATGGGTGACGCGAGCAGCCCAATGCTCAGAGCATGCTCGGGGAACCTCCGCCATGGGTGCGACAGAACAGACACATGGCGGGGACAGGAGAAGTACTTCGACACGCCCCTACCTGGCGTGCTAAATGTCGGATTCAGGGCTCCGTAGTCCCAAGAAAGGTTCCAACTCTGGGGCGTGTGCGAAGAACTCAACATCTCGGGCCAACTAGTTTGTCACCCCCACGGTCTAGCTCAATGTACAAGAAAGGAAAGGGACACAGCAGTTTACCCACCTTCCAGCAACCTTGCGTTGTAAGACCCAACTCCTGCTTTGTGGTGGATTAGCCTCGCAAGGGGCTGAGGATGAACTAGTACAAGGGAAGAAAAACCTCACGAGTTCTGTTCTAGTGAGGGTGTGAGCTAGTGAGATCCCTCTCTCGGATCGGATCCCCTCCTACCGTGGTGGCTAAGCTATATTTGTAGTGGCCTTGGTCCTCTTCCTCCCAACAAAGCCGGGAAGGGTGAAACACCTCGGATATGACTTTCCCAATATGTATCCCAACTCTTGCCGTTTCCGGCCTTAAGTTATTTTATTTTTCTCGGGTTCGGGTTTTTGTCTCTGTGTGTTGTTGTCGTTGTCATGCATCTCATATCATGTCATCATGTGCATTGCATTTGCATATGTGTTCATCTCATGCATTTGAGCATTTTCCCCGTTGTCCGTTTTGCATTCCGGCGCTTCGTTCTCCTCCGGTGGTCATTTCTACCTTTCTTTCGTGTGTGGGGATTAAACATTTCCGGATTGGACCGAGACTTGCCAAGCGGCCTTGGTTTACTACCGGTAGACCGCCTGTCAAGTTTCGTACCATTTGGACTTCGTTTGATGCTCCAACGGTTAACCGAGGGAATGAAAAGGCCTCGTGTGTGTTGCAGACCAACACCCTTCCAATTTGGCCCAAAACCCACAAAAACCCTCTCCATCATCTAGAGCGTTCGATCACGATCGCGTGGCCAAAAACCGCACCTCATTTGGACACTCCTAGCTCCCTCTACCTCTATAAATAGACCCCCAATTTCCAATTCGCGGATCTCCCCTTCCTAACCCTAGCCCCGCTCCATCCGGCGCGCCGGACACGTCCGGGCTGCATCGGACGAAGTCGCTGCCGCCAACCGCTGCTCGACACGTGGCCGCTGCCGTCCCGCCTCCCGCCGCCGACCCACGAAGCCCGTGCGGGGCCCCCATGGCCCAGCCGCCTCGCCCCGCCGCCCGGCTCCTCCCGCCGCCCGCACCCACCAAGCGCCGCCACCCGCCTCTTCGCGCGCCGCGCCCGACGCCGTGCCCGGGGAGCCTCCGCTCCGACGCCGTCCGCCGTCTCCGGCACCGGCCACCACCGCTGCCGCCAGCAACTCCGGCGTCCCGCGCCGCCCGCGTCGCCGGACCACCACCGCGGCGCCCCTCGCCGGCCTTCTTCTCCTTCCCCGGTGACCCCAACTCCGGCAAACAGTGTTTCCAGCGAGCACCTCGAAGTCCGTGCAGATCTGGATCTAAAAATGTCGAGGGTTGACTTTTTGCCCGAAACCCTAGTTCATATTGCCATGTTCATTGCATCGTAACTTTGCATCCGTAGCTCCGTTTTGGGAATATAGCATATCAAAATGTTCGTCTTAGAGAGTACATCATTTCATTCTATTGCATCATTTTCAGTTGAGTTCATCTTGATGCCGAAAATGCTGTTAGAAGAGTGCTAATTGAGATATTTGTCAGATCTGCTGCTCCATTTAGATATTTGTCATTTTTGCCATGATTATTGTGTGCATGATATGCCCATGAGCTCTACATATGTTTTGTTAAGGGTTTTGCCATCTTTCCAGAGGTGCAACCCATGTATTTTTGTGATGTGTGTGGTGACTAGCACAAGCTTGCAAAGTGAGGCACATGGTAATGCTGATTTCAGGGACTTAGCATTTCCACTAAGTCCTTCAGCTGTTTATCTCATATGGCCATATGTTCATGTTGTTTCCTAGTGATCCGTGCCTCTTTTGAGGATGATCAGTAAGGATGTTTTCTTAATCTTGTAGTGTTCTATCCATCCATGCCTTTTTTTGCAATTATGGAGCACCCTAGCTTGAGTCAATCGAGCTCTACTTTTGCTACTTCGTGAATCTGGGCAGATTGTCTACTTGTTAGCGATTTTGCCGAGGATGTTGTAGTTGATCCGTGCATGCTATGCTATTGTTCTTACCATGTCTAGCTTTCATTTTGTGTATTCTTGATGAGTGTATGCTTAGCTTGTCATGACTTGCTCTGTAGTGAGTGCATCGAGCTCGTCAACATGCCTACTTGATACCGGTTTCAGCATGCTACAGTTTTCACTAAGTCTGTGATCTGATTATGTTTTTGCCATGTTCACATGCTTGCAATTGTATTTTCTGATCCCTTTTGGCTCAAGATCACTAAGGGACTTTTGTTAAGCTCTTTGAGTAGCTCCATGCCATGCTTTAATTTGCCATGTTGAGGTCCTGTAGCATATAGTTTTGTTGCTCCGAAGAGTGCTATCTGATCTGAAATTCCAGACAAGTGTTAATTTCACTAAGTCTGAGATCTGTTTACCATATGCATTTTTTCCATGCTTGTTCGAACTGGTTAATGGATGAATGGGTCGTAGCTCAGTGCTAGACTTTTGTTAAGCATCATGAATGCATCCCTGCCATGTATTTTTATGCCATGTTCGAGTGCTTTAGCATGTTCATCTTGTTGTATTTAGATGGCTACTTGCTGTAAATCGCAGAACGTGGTCATATTTGAATCACTTGCACACAATAATTCCGATTCCGGCGTTCTTTACATCGTTTTCAAGCGATTTCATCTCATCTTTCCAGTGGCATACTTGGATTCCCAAGTTGAGGCCAGGTTCATGCATCCCTTGTCAAATCTTGCATATGCATCCCGCATCGCATCCCGCATAGCATACCATCTTTGCATCATGTTGTTTGAGCTTTGCACGTGGTTGATTGTGTTCCATTTGCTTGTTTTTCTTGTTTGGGTAGAGCCGGGAGACGAGTTCGCTAACGAGGAGCCCGTTGAGTTTGCTTTCGAGGATCCAGTCAACTCTGACAACTTTGCAGGCAAGATGATCATACCCTCGAAATCACTACTATCTTTGCTATGCTAGATGCTCGCTCTTTTGCTATGCCAATGATACGATGCCTACCACTTGCTTTCAAGCCTCCCAAATTGGCATGTCAAACCTCTAACTCACCATGTCCTAGCAAACCGTTGATTGGCTATGTTACCACTTTGCTCAGCCCCTCTTATAGCGTTGCTAGTTGCAGGTGAAGATTGGAGACCGTTCCTTGTTGGAACATTTATTTACTTGTTGGGATATCATTATATTGCCACGTTATCTTAATGCATCTATATACTTGGTAAAGGCTGGAAGGCTCGGCCTCTCGCCTAGTGTTTTGTTCCACTCTTGCCTCCCTAGTTTCCGTCATATCGGTGTTATGTTCCCGGATTTTGCGTTCCTTACGCGGTTGGGTTATAATGCGAACCCCTTGATAGTTCGCCTTGATTAAAGCATTTCCAGCAATGCCCAACCTTGGTTTTACCATTTGCCACCTAGCCTCTTTTTCCCTTGGGTTTCCGGAGCCCGAGGGTCATCTTATTTTAAACCCCCCGGGCCAGTGCTCCTCTGAGTGTTGGTCCACCTGTCAGCTGCCGGTGGCCACCAGGGGCAACTCTGGGCTGGCCTACCCGTACCTAAGACAATCTGAGTGTGCCCTGAGAAAGAGATATGTGCAGCTCCTATCAGGATTTGTCGGCACATTCAGGCGGTGTTGCTGGTCTCGTTTTAACCTGTCGAAGTGTCTTGAAGAACCGAGATACCGAGTCTGATCGGAACGTCTCGGGAGGAGGTCTATTCCTTCGTTGACTATGAGAGCTTGTCATGGGCTAAGTTGGGACTCCCCTGCAGGGATTTGAACTTTCGAAAGCCATGCCCGCGGTTATGGGCAGATGGGAATTTGTTAATGTCCGGTTGTAGATAACTTGAACCTTAACTTAATTAAAATGAATCAACTGAGTGTGTTACCGTGATGGCCTCTTCTCGGCGGAGTCCGGGAAGTGGACACGATGTTGGAGTAATGCTTGGGCAGGTTGCTCTCTAGTTTCTCGCTCGCGCTTTGCCTCCTCTTCTCGCCCTCTTTTGCGAATAGGTTAGCCACCATATATGCTAGTCGCTTGCTGCAGCTCCACTTATATTTACCTTGCCTAACCTATTAAGCTTAAATAGTCTTGATCGCGAGGGTGCGAGATTGATGAGTCCCTGTGGCTCATAGATTACTATTACACCAGATGTAGGGCCTGATGATTCCGCTCCAGGTGACGCGCTCGAGCTCAAGTGGGAGTTCGACGAAGACTCTCAACGATACTATGTTTCTTTTCCTGATGATCAGTAGTGGTGCCCTGTTGGGGGTGATCGGGACCGTGTCGCTTGTTGGGTTATATTTTATTTTGGCGCCGTAGTCGGGCCATGAGTGTTTGGTTGATGTAATGTTATTTATGTACTTGATTGACGTGGCGAGTGTAATCCAACTATGTTATCTCCCCTTTTATTATCTATATTACATGGGATGTTGTGAAGATTGCCTGACTTGCGACATATGCCTTCAATGCGATTATGCCTCTAAGTCGTGGCTCGACACGTGGGAGATATAGTCGCATCGAGGGTGTTACAAGTTAGTAATCAGAGCCTTCCCCGACCTTAGGAGCCCCATTGCTTGATCGTTTTTAGCGGCCGAGTTGTGTCTAGAAAAATGTTTTGAGTCGGTTAGGAATTATATATCGGAGAGTTTAGGAATTCTTTTTACTTCCCAGTCTCCTCATCGCTGTGGTAAGGCATCCTGGCGTAGAGTTTTGACTCTTCTCTTCTCAAATTTCACTAAATTTTTTTAGGATCACGCGGGTATCTTGGAATCGTTCCGATGGTTTTATGACGAGAATATTGTCTTGGTGCCTCCTGTCAGGGGTTTTGTGGAAGTGTCCCGGGGAGTTGAGCTCTGAGGTGTTGTCGTCATAATTTTATCGTTGCAGTTCTGGAATACCTGAGTTTAGTACGCTGACATCGAAAATCTCTTTTATGCAGTTCGTTGGTGAGATAACCTCGACGCCACCCAGTACTGGGGCGGGAGTTCAGGAGTATCGCCATAACTTGTATAACGGATGCTTTTCGAAGGTTGAGGTAGATGGTTTCCGAAGTTTTCTCGGTTATGTGTTGAAGGATGGATACAGCTGGATGTAGGATTTGCTAGATTTGGTTGAGATATTATGCTTCCCCTGTATCCCCAACACCTGATTGCATAACCAGAAAGGTTCGGGAGTTTCATAGGTGGGAATTCTCGTAGCTCTAGTTATTCTTCCACGGATATTTGGTTTGAGATTGGGATTTCTTACCGAGTATTCGTTCTTGATCCGTACCTTCTTGATTTATTTCTCTACCTAAATTCTAAGTGGCTTCTCAATTTATGGATATGTGACCATTTCAAGAGAAATGCATTCATTCATTTTGTTCGGATGTGAAGACTATATGTTGCAATTTTCATTCTGTTGGACTCAGCTTCTTTTATCTGTCTATGTGCTAACGGTGGTCAACCTCTTCAGGATGGCTCCCGCTAAGAGCACCAATCAGAATCAGAATCAAGATCCGCCACCACCTCCTCCTCCTCCGGAGGCATGGCAAGCTGTGATGGCCGCAACCAATGCAAACATACAGTTGATCATGCAAATTCTTCAAGAGTGCAATCAAGGCAATCAAGGGAACCAAGGCAACAATCAGAATCACTTTGCTACACTCAACCAGTTCCTTGCTAACGGGCCAAAGACTTTCAGCAATTGTGTTGAGGCAACTGATGCTGACGATTGGCTCATGGATCTGTGCAAGCATTTCGAGTGCAGTAACGTCAGGCCTGAGGACTTCGTCAAGTTCGCTTCCTTCCAACTCAAAGATTAAGCTGCAGAATGGTTCCAGCAGTACAAGGACTCCAGAGGTGGACGTGTGATCACTTGGGATGAATTCCGTCAAGATTTCAGAGCTCACGATATCGCTCAGAGCGTGGTTGAAAGCAAGCGTGAGGAATTCCGCAACCTGAAGCAAGGCTCTTTGTCTGTCTATGACTACAACAAGTTGTTCCAGAAGCTCGCCCGCTTTGCCAAGCAGGACGTCCCTGATGAGAAGAGCATGATATACCATTTCAGGGGTGGTCTCAGAGAAGAAATTCAGCTAGCTCTTGTTCTCTTTGAGCCCTTGAGGTACGATGAGTTCTACAACATGGCATTGAAGCAAGAGGCTGCTCAATTGAGGTGTGATGCTTCCAAGAAGCGAGTCAGAGACACTACTCCTTCTTCCTCTACTCAAGTGGCCAAGAAGCAGAAGTATTGGCTTCCTCCTCCTCCGTTCCGTCAGCCGTATCAGCAGAAGAGCAAAGGTGGCAGTGGATCTTCCCACCCACCCAACCCTAACTTTCAGAACAAGACTTCGTCTCAAGCTCCAAGATCGAGTGCTCCGTATCACCGTCCGCTTTCAGAGGTCACGTGCAACAAGTGCCAATAGAAGGGTCACTATGCCAACAAGTGTCTCAATCAGAGGCGTCTTCCTCCTCCTCCTATGAGATCGGCAACTACAGCTGTGGTCAAGCATAACCCCAAGCACGCCAAGGTCAACTTGATGAACGCAGCTCAGACAGAGACTCATCAGATGTCATTATGGGTAACCTTCCTGTTAACGATGTTCCTGCAAAAGTTCTTTTTGACACGGGTGCATCGCATTGTTTCATCTCGAGACCGTTTTCATCTAAGCATGGTTTGGCTTTGCAAATTTTGCCTAGTCCATTAGCAGTTGTCTCTCCCGGTAGGCGCATGCATGCTAACTCCATTGCTCCGGATGTTACTATCACCTTGGGTGACTACAAGTATCTGGCTTCTCCAATGGTTCTTGGTGACTCGGATATTGATCTTATTCTCAGAATGGATTGGCTTTCTAAGCACAAGGCGCATCTTGATTGTGCTGCCAGGCAGATTCAATTGACTCATTCGTTTGAGGATGTAATTGTCTTTGCCGCTCGTGATGATACCATCCGTCTGTTTTCTCTCAATGAGAAGGGTGAACTGGATGCTATCTCGCAAATTCCAGTCGTTTGCGAATATCAAGACGTTTTTCCAGAAGAGCCTCCAGGAATGCCTCCGCACCGGCCAGTTGAATTCGTCATTGATCTTGAGCCTGGTACGGAACCTGTGTGCAAGCGTGCTTACAACCTCGGACCTGAGGAGTTGAAGGAGCTGAAGAAGCAACTCGATATTCAAGAGAGAATGGGTCTCATCCGGCCTAGTTCTTCTCCGTGGGGTTGTGGTGTTCTTTTTGTGAAGAAGAAGGATGGAACCGGTGAACGTTAGCTTCTCAGAAATGACTTAATCACAGAGGCAGAGGAGATGTGCAAAGTCATTTGAGATAACCTCAAAGCAGCCCAATCCCGCCAGAAGAGCTACTATGATAGTAAGCACCGTGATTTGGCTTTCAAGATCGGAGATCATGTTTACCTCCGCGTCTCTCCTATGAAAGGTACTCGTTGCTTCGGTATCAAAGGGAAGCTTGCCCCTAGATACGTGGGACCTTTCAAGATTGTCAGCAAGAGAGGCGATCTCGCCTATCAACTCGAGCTTCCTTCAAACTTTGCAAATGTTCATGACGTGTTCCATGTCTCTCAGCTCCGAGAGTACTTCAAGACTCGTGACCGCACCGTCAACTTCGAGGACATTGAGCTCCAAGAAGATCTCTCTTATCGTGAGCACCCCGTTACCATGAAAGTCTTCAAA
Organism: Triticum dicoccoides; assembly: GCF_002162155.2. Taxonomy (NCBI): domain Eukaryota; kingdom Viridiplantae; phylum Streptophyta; class Magnoliopsida; order Poales; family Poaceae; genus Triticum; species Triticum dicoccoides. Next base: position 308,291,254 of record NC_041384.1, read on the forward strand.
ACGTGGAAGTTTCAAAGACAAACGATAGAAATAAACCTATTACCATGCAGCGGAAGGTAGACTACACTAGGCAATCCATAGTTAAGTATTCAATGGAGTGAGAGCACAATGACAAATAGCCGCAATGTAGTAAGGATCAGGTAGGAAGATATTATGAAGCCAAACAGAACATGCAGTCACTCAGTGAAGACAAAAGATAGTGCAAACATACAATGACTTCACAAGGAGTAACAGTAAGTAAAGGGAAGGGAAGAATGAAACCAGTGACTCGTTGAAGACAATGATTTGTTGGACCAGTTCCAGTTGTTGTGACAACTGTATGTCTGGTTAGGGCGGCTAGGTATTTAAACCTGAGGACACACAGTCTTGGACACCCAGTCCTGAACACGCAGCTCGGGACACCCAATCCTCACCGTATTCCCCTTGAGCTAAGGTCACACGGACCTCGCCCAATCACTCTGGTAAGTCTTCAAGGTAGACTCCCAAACCTTCACAGACTTCGTTCACCGGCGATCCACAATATCTCTTGGATGCTCAGAACGCGACGCCTAACCGGCTGGACGATTCACAGTCCTCAAGTGTAATAAGTCTTCAGATCACACAGACAAGACGACTTAAGTGATACCTAATTCTCTTTGGCTCTGGGTGGTTAGGGATTTATCCTCGCAAGGAATTCTCTCGCAAAGGCTTCGAGGCGGGTTGCTCTCAAACGACAAAAGCCATATTCTAACTCTGAGCAGCCAACCGTTTATGGTTGTAGGGGGTGGGCTATTTATAGCCACTAGGCAACCCGACCTGATTTGTCCGAAATGACCTTGGGTCACTAAGGAACTGACACGTGTTCCAACGGTCAGATTTCAAACTCACACGGCAACTTTACTTGCGCTACAAGCAAAGTTGACTTGTTGACTCTGGACAAGATTTGCTCTCATAGTCTTCACTCGAAGACATAGGTTTTGGTTAAGCATCACTTCAGTCATTCTGACTAGTTCTCTTGGACCCCACTTAACAGTACGGTGGTTCCTATGACTCAACAAAGAAGAAAAAGAACTACAAAAGATCTAAGTCTTCGAGCTCCATAGGCTTCATGCGATGTCTTCTCTTGTCATAGTCTTCAATGTGAATATCTTCATATACCACCTTTGACATCAATGTCTTCATACATTTTTAGGGGTCATATCTAGTAGGAAAACCGAATCAATGAGGGACTTCTACCTGTGTTATCCTGCTATTCTCACAAACACATTAGACCCTCAACTAGGTTTGTCGTCAATACTCCAAAACCAACTAGGCGTGGCACTAGATGCACTTACAATCTCCCCCTTTTTGGTGATTGATGACAAACTAGTTGAAGTTTTCAACGGGGAATATAATATGTGAAATTGTAAAGGATAAGGAATTGTCTTCATAAGTTGCACGGGCTCCCCCTGAAGATGTGCATATAAGTAATTTGCTTTTAGAATGCAAATGCACGTGGCAGGTTGTGCTTGTGGAGATCCTCTTCAACTTATGATGACAATCCACTATGCATGTGAAGGTATGTGAAGATAATGACATGCATAATGGAAAATGGACGTCTGCAAAATGATCTAAGTGCGGAATTTATCATCGCACATGCGGAATTTATCATCGCATCACAAGGTGGCAAATAAGTAGCAGACGACCATCGAGTTTAAGTGTCACAACTCAAAGAACCAAATGTATCAAAACGAGAGTTGTAAGCACGAAGCAAAATATAAAGCACCCGCCCATATGGACCCGCTTGAAGACTATCAAACTCATATGCTTCTCCCCCTTTTGTCAGTAAGGACCAAATAGGTTTGAAGACATAGAGCATCTACTCGTTCCCATGAAGAGTAGGTGAAGCAGCAGGGTCGTCAGTGGTGTTCGGCGGTGCAGAAGAACTTGGAGAAGTGTCGAAGCGTGCTTAAGGAGGTGGCGGTGAAGTAAAATCGTCTGCATCCTCGATCACTCTAGCATTCACAGTTGCAGCAGAGGAAGAGAACTCAGAGTCTTCAAGAGATGGAGTTCGTCGCAGCACTGCCCTTCGCGGAGGTGTGGAGTCAAACTTAAAGCGTTCAGAGAAGCCATCCTCTTGAAGATCATCTTCAGAGCACATTAGCGTCAGCCCTTTCCAGGTGCGTCGAGAGGTTTCGTGTGCAACAAAGGCATTCTTGGTGGCAAGATTGCGAATGCGATTAACATCCACCAAGAGGCTTTGCATTTGACGCTTCAGCCAGTCATGATGCCTATCCTGTTTCTGATGAAGAGCCACAAGAAGCTCTCGGTCATTGAGAACACGAGTGCGCTTCTTGGGTCGTTGGGTAATGGTGCTATCAGTGGCTTCAGTGAGAGCAGGATGCGGTGCACGTGTAGTTCCAGCCAAAGGATACACACGAGTGACTTCTTCAACTCCTTCAATGTTCTGAGAAAAACTTTGATGCTCCGCATTTTGAAGACTTAGAGGTTCCTTGGCAGGCTCAGGATAAATTGCTTCAACAAACATATCCACATCAGGCAAAAAGATCCGATGATTGCGAGCAGATGGCTGAGATGAGATGGCGGAGTGGAGTTTGATCAGCCGCATTATCCATGGAGCGTAGAACTTCAAGCCAAAAAGATCAGAGCATGATGCAGCAAGTTGGCGGATGAAGAAGTCCTATGCATTGAAGCATTTGCCATGAAGAATATAGAAGACCAAAGTCTTCATTGCACCTTCCAGCTTGGCATGTGGAGAATGTCCTTTGATGGGCCAGAGAGTTCGCCGTATGATGTGATAGATAGTCCTTGGCAGATACTCAAGGTCTTCAACAAAGAACTCCGTGGGATATGCAACGTCTTGGGGCAATGGCTTCATCATACTGAGCATCTGACTCATGTTAGGTTCAGGCTTCAGAAATATGCTCTCCACAGCTTCACTGTGAAGCTGACAGCCATGTTCGTAGAGATCGCCAGGAGTGGGCAGACCAGTGAGCTCAATGATGTCAAAGGCTTTGGCTTCGTGATGAACATTTCCTGTCATCTACTCCAGGACCCAAGTCTTCGGATCTCTGTTGTACCCACGGATGTGAAGTGTGGCATAGAATTGGAGCAGCAACTCTTCATTCCAATGCTCTTGGTCGGTGACGAACGGCAGCAATCCAACCTCTTTGAAGCAATCCAGAGCTTCTTCCAGACAGGGCAGACCAGCTATTGCTTGAATGTCAAGATGCTTATGTGGGAAGATGCCACCTTGATTGTATAGAATGCAGGAGTAATAGCTTCGCTGCGAATAGCTCCAGAACCGATCAGATGATATTCTTTCCCTTGAGTAGGGGTTCCTGGAGCTATTGAAGAAAGTGTTGTCTGCTTTGAAGCCATTGATATTGAAGGATCCAGGTGCTGATGCAGGACCTGGAAACCTGGGCAATCTTGGGATTGGCTTCTGAACCTGAGGCCTGTGCTCAACATGATAGTCGAACTGAGGACCAGCAGCAGGCGCAGGAACAGAAGCAGTGGGATCAGTGGCTTTGCTGACTTCTGGTGCTTGGGTTGGTGAAGGCTCCACATTAGCTTCAGCCATGACAGTGTCATTGGCTTCATTGGTGTTAGTGGTGGAAGCCTCGAGATTCTCAACCTCCACTAGACGAGCTGGAGGGTCGATCACAATCATGTTCTCCTCGAGAACAGCTTCTTGGTGAGACAGGGGAGTAGCAGCTTGTGGGGCTTCTTCTTCATCAAGTGATGCAGCCGGAATGTCTTCAGCAGCTTTAGCTTCAGACGCAGAGACTGGAGGCCTTGGTCCTTTGTGAAGCCTACGCAACGCTCGCGACGCTTGTGGAGTTGGTGTTGGCTGGGCCTCAAAGTCTTCTTCCTCTTGTGGGCGATCAGCCCATGAAGCATCCTGAGCAATTGGCGTCAGAGGACGGCCAATGCTGATGAGGCTATGCGTTAGCACAGGCGATGATACCTGTTGGTGCTCGAGCTGAGGAAGGACTGCATCATCTTCAACATGGTCATGGTGACCAATGTCTTCAGCAACGATGGGATCAGCTGCTGGAAAGTCTTCAGCCTCTTGAGCCTCTATGAAAGCAGGCTCATGGACAGTCAGTTGACGTTCTTGTGGTTCAGCGTCAGGGTGAACCATGGAGATGGGTTAAACAGTCAAGGGCTCTGTGGGAGCAGCCTGTTCCTTCTTGGTCTTTCGCTTCTTCATGGAGGGGGCAGTAGCAGAGGCTTCAGGATGTTTCCTCTTCCTTGCTTCAGCCTCAGCAGTCCTCGTCTCCTTCAGTTCTGAAGCAGTAGACCTGGCTTTTGGCTTCGAGCCAGTCATGCTAGTTGGGAAGACAATGGGAACTTCTTCCTGCCTTGGTGCGTCGGGTTCAGCCGTAGCGGGCGTCTTCTTCTTCTTTGCAGCCATCCTGGGGTCGATGCCATGACGCCCAAGGGCCTTGCACTTCTCAGCCTCATTGTAGGCTTGCACACACCTATCAGCCAGGACCTTCATGCGCTCATGAGAACCCTGAGCTTCTGCATGTTTCTTGAGAAAGGCTTCCTTGAGCTCGTGCAGCATAATCTTGAAGTTCTTCACCTCTTGCACGCTGAGCTTGGCCATATACTTCTTGAACTGAGATTTCTCAAAGTCAATCTTCTGCTTCAGTTCAACAATGCACTGGGTGATAGCTAACTCTGAAGCAATGGCGCCATGGAAGGCGACACTAAGGCCAATGGGAAGTTGCAGATCGTCGAAGCTGATGTTGGGCGTGTCAAACAATTCATCAATGAAGTTGTGCATGATTGCCATGTCAAAGAGAGGCAGATTATTGAATATTTCTGTTTCTTCTTTGCTCTTGATCAGTTGCTTAAGAGCATCATTTGCAAGATCTTCATCACTGGACAGATCAATGGCATCATTACACAGAACAGTAGTAGCTGTCAGTTCTTGGCTGGTGTGTGGCAAAGGCATCTTGACCTTCTGGGGCTTGGAGATGCGTGACAAATCTTCAGACTGCACACTGTCTTCAGGAGGTGCAGTTGCCATTGGCTTCGCCCGTGAGATTTTTAGAGCAGAGGTAGGCTTTGAAGCTTTAGGCTGCTTCTTTGGCTTCGGCGCTGCAGGCGCTTCATCTAATTCAGCATCATCTGCAGGCTCATTCACGGCCGTCCCTTGAACCAAGACATGGGCGATGAGACCTTCAAGGTTGTAGAAAGGACCGATGACATTGGGTTCTGCATCTCGTGTGCCGTCAGCCCTTGGAGCAGAAAGACCAGGGTTGAAGTCTAGTCCCAATGTCTTCTTGTTCTGCTTTGCTGAGTTCTGGGCAAACTGGAAGTTGCGCTTGAACAGAATGTCGTCACGACACCATAGTAGTGACGATGAGTGTGCATCTGCAGGCTGTGGCCCACGGACCATGCAGGGATAGAAGCCTTGTGGAATGGCTTCATCTCTGGTCCTGGGTTGAAGATTTTGTAGAGGATGTCTCCCCATGGTCGCTTGAGGGCATTCTTTTCAGCATATTCCTTTGTCACAAATCTGTACTTGAACCACTATTCTGCCCAATAGCGGCGAATCCATTGGATTCGTGTCTTGCGCTGATTGTAATCCTCTTCAGGATCTGTCTTGTACAGCTCTGAGAGGTCATCGGGCAGATCTCTTGATGTTTCTCCACGACGCTTTCTGCCACCCTTCCTTGCTGATTTCTCTGAATCCATGAACTTTAAACTGAAGGGCTTCAATATGTTCAAAGGCTTCAAAGGCTTTCGCTTGCTGGACAGACAGGAACTGGCTTCGGGAGAATTTATGTGATACTGTAAGAATTCTGCAAATGAATGTAGACTATGAGAACCAAGGGATCCTCCCACGGACATGTACCTGTGACAGCATTAAGGTGTGAGGGAAGGGGAAGAGGTCATATGCATTCTCAGAAGATTTTGAAGATAAATCAGTTTAGAAGACATTGACCTCATCGTGTGAAGACATTCACTCTTAGATAAGGAGTTGGTTCCAGATTTGTACGAATCCATGGATCAGTACAAGTGAGGAATCTAACTATTTTGTGAAGCATAAGTGAATATACTAGGCATGTTATGAGATGCAGTATTAAAGAGATCCAACTTGTGTGAATAGAAACTGCTTGTGGTAGAAAGTGATAAAGCTATAGGATCAAAGGGGCCGTAAAAAGGAAGTTTTATTTACCACACGAAGAACTGCTAGACGGAGTGGAAGAGGAGGCCGAGCAGTTCGATCTTCCGTGCCCTAACTTGGCGACGGAGGACACCTACGGCGACGGCGGAGAGGACGATGTCCGTGGTCGGCGTGAAGACGGCATCGGAGAGGTTGCGGCAGCGAAGCACTTCGTCGCCGGCGTCGTCGAGGGCTAGCGGTGGCGCTAGGGTTCATGTGAGAGTGGAAGAAGAGATAATGACTGTGGTGAGGCGTGTATTTATAGGGACAGGGGCGGCTCTGTGTTATTACACAGGTGCCCCTGGCGATTCATATTTGAGGAACACGTGGCCATCATACAGCATATCGGGGGTTGTTCCACATCCCACGCACGCCTGGATTGTCGGGTGGTCGTTCCCACTTCTCCGGGTTTCAGGTGAAGGAATGAGCATTGAAAACGGACTTAATGTTTGTCTCTGTATCTTCTGCTGACAAGGACGTAGAGAAGACATTCGACAGTTTCAATAGAATGCATATGATTTGGAGAGATAGAGTTTGAGATATAAAGTATAGAGAGGTTAGGGTCCGATCACATTCACTTAGTTCAAAAGATTCAACAAGAAGACATAGCTATAAGTGAATGTTGTAGAGGATAGAACACTAGTATATATATATAATCAACATAGTGAAGATAATCATGAAGACATGTTGAGATTGAAGCCAAACCGAATGTGAAGACATAGCAAATATAACGCCATGAGTGAAACACTTCAAACAGAAAAATTGGTGGTGGCGTTACCCACCGTATAGGAAGTATTAGACCCAGACACGGCGCACAATTATCGTGGCGCTCCAAAGTCAAATTCCACATTAATGTATTCACACTTAGAAGGTATGTCTTCATTGATTGAATATATACTTTACTTCATGCATTGCACATCTAAGTCATCAATATGCATAAGTGTTTGGATGTGTGCCTGATCACAGGACATTTGAGGATTCCAAGATATTTAGCTCACATCGTAACTTGCAAAATCTCTTCTCATCGAAGGGCTTGGTGAAGATATCTGCCAATTGCTCTTCAGTGTTGACGTGTATGATATCAATATCTTCCTTCACAACATGATCTCTGAGAAAGTGATGACGAATTTCAATGTGCTTTGTCTTCGAGTGCTGAACTGGGTTGTTGGCAATCTTGATGGCGCTTTCGTTGTCGCAGTAGAGTGGCACTTGCTTCAGATGAATGCCATAGTCCTTGAGTGTTTGCTTCATCCACAGAAGCTGAGCGCAGCAAGATCCAGCAGCAATGTATTCAGATTCGGCAGTGGAGAGAGATACACAGTTCTGCTTCTTTGAAGACCAACATACAAGTGATCGTCCTAGAAAAATGACATCTGCCTGATGTAGACTTGCGATCCACTTTGTCACCAGCATAATCAGCATCCGAGAATCCAACCAGATAAAACTCTGAGCCCTTTGGATACCATAATCCTAAAGTTTGGGTGTGAGCCAAATATCGAAGAATTCGCTTCACAGCTAAGTGATGCGACTCCTTTGGTGCCGCTTGAAATCGAGCACACATGCAAACACTAAGCATAATATCTGTCCTAGATGCACATAGATAAAGCAAAGAACCAATCATGGAGCGGTATACCTTTTGATCAAACTCTTTACCATTGTCGTCAGGACCCAGATGATGCTTGGCTGGCATTGGCGTCGTGAAGCCTTTGCAGTCTTGCATACCGAACTTCTTCAGGCAATCTTTGAGATACTTCTCTTGAGATATGAAGATGCCGTTGTGTGGCTGTAGTATTTGAAGATCGAGGAAGAACTTCAGCTCTCCCATCATGGACATCTGATATTGCTCTTACATCATATATCCAAACTCTTCACTGTACTTCTGATTGGTGTAGCCGAAGATAATGTCATCCACATATATTTGGCACACAAACAGTTCACCATCATATGTCTTCGTGAAGAGAGTGGGGTCGAGGGAACCAGTTATGAAGCCTTTTCTCTTCAGGAAGTATTTGAGTGTGTCATACCAGGCCCGAGGGGCTTGTTTGAGGGCATACAGTGCCTTGTTGAGCTTGTATACCATGTCAGGATGTTTTGGATCTTCAAAGCCAGGCGGTTGTGCAACATACACTTCTTCTTCAATCTTGTCATTGAGAAAGGCGCTCTTCACATCCATTTGATATAGAAGAATGTTAAGATGATTTGCATAGGTCAACAGTATGCGTATGGCTTCAAGTCTAGCCACAGGAGCAAATGTTTCATCGAAGTCAATGCCTTCCACTTGAGTATATCCTTGAGCAACGAGACGAGCTTTGTTTCTGACAACTTGACCATGCTCATCTTGCTTGTTGCGGTATATCCATTTGGTGCCTATTATGTTGTGCTTCGAAGGATCAGGACGCTTAACCAGTTCCCATACATTATTCATCTCAAACGGTTGAAGCTCTTCTTGCATAGCTTGAATCCATTCAGGTTCCATGAAGGCTTCTTCAACTTTCTTGGGTTCTGTTATTGAGACGAATGCGAAGTGCCCACAGAAATTTGCTATCTGAGTTGCCCTTGAACGAGTGAGCAGACCGGGTGCATTGATGCTATCAATTATTCTCTCAATCTGCACTTCATTGGCAACACGAAGATGTACAGGACGAAGATTTTGCTCTTGCTGATCATTGTCGTTGTTAGAGGGATTGTCTTTAGGCTGAACATTGTCTTCAGGTTGATCAGGTGTGGAGATGATAAGTTCCTCTTCAGGTTGAGCTTCAGAACGTATGATTTCTCCAGTTCCCATTAGCTTGATTGTTTCGCTGGATGGAACTTCATCTAGCACATTTGGCAGGTGTTCTCTTTGTGAACCGTTAGTCTCATCAAATCGCACATCCACTGTTTCAACCACTTTATAATGAAAGAGATTGAAGACTCTGTAGGAGTGCGAATCCTTTGCATATCCAACCATAAAACCCTCATGTGCTTTTGGTGCAAATTTTGAAGTGTGATGTGGGTCCTTGATCCAGCACCTGGCGGCAAATACTTTGAAGTAATTGACATTTGGCTTCTTGCCAGTAAGGAGCTCATAAGATGTCTTGTTCAGAAGCTTGTGAAGATAAACACGAGTGATTGTATGGCATGCAATATCAATGGCTTCAGGCCAGAATTTTCTTGGAGTCTTGTATTCATCAAGAATCGTTCGGGCCATCTCAATGAGTGTTCTATTCTTGCGTTCGATGACGCCATTCTGCTGTGGCGTGTACGGGGCTAAGAATTCATGTGTGATGCCAAAGGTATCAAGATATGTATCAAGGCCAGTGTTCTTGAATTCAGTGCCATTGTCACTTCTGATGTGCTTTATCTTGGCACCATAGTTGTTCATTGCTCGATTGGCGAAGCGTCTGAAGACATCCTGCACTTCAGTCTTGTAGAGGATTATGTGCACCCAAGTATATCTAGAATAATCATCAACAATGACAAAGCCATAGAGACAAGCAGTAGTAGTAAGAGTTGAGTAATGAGTGGGACCGAAAAGATCCATGTGGAGCAGTTCGAAGGGTCGAGTAGTAGTCATAATTGTCTTCGAGGGATGTTTGGCCCTCGTCATCTTTCCTGCTTCACAGGCACCGCATAAGTGATCTTTCTTGAACTTGACGCCCTCGATGCCTATGACATGCTTCTTCTTTGCAAGGGTGTGGAGGTTCCTCATGCCAGCATGCCCAAGCCTCCGATGCCAGAGCCAACATTCTGAGGCTTTTGCTAGAAGACATACGGCAAGCTGTGGTCCTGCTGAGAAATCTACCACGTTCAAATCATCTTTCCGATACCCTTCAAACACTAGAGACTTGTCAGATTCCATTAGAACAAGGTAACGATATTTTCCAAATATTACGATCATGTTCAAATCGCAAAGCATTGAGACAGACATTAAGTTGAAGCCAAGGGATTCAACAAGCATGACTTTATCCATGTGTTGATCCTTTGAGATTGCAACTCTACCTAGACCCAATACCTTACTTTTACTAGTGTCAGCAAATGTGATGTGACTCTTGTCGGATGGACTTAAGGTTGAGTCCATAAGAAGGCTTCTTTTGCCAGTCATGTGGTTGGTACACCCACTATCAATAATCCATTTTGAAGACACTAGTGTCGTACCCTATAGTGCAGTTAGGGGGATAGGCTTCACGAAGAGAATTGTGAAGCAAAAACATTTGACGAACCAGTGGGTTATGAAAGCTTAGATCCAGATTAGGACTGATAGGGAGAGTAGCAAGCGATTCAGGAACGAAGTACATAGTAAGACCATTCGGGCATTTGATCTTGCACCCTACAAGATGTTTAAGGTCCCTAGCAATAGCGTCAGACGATTTTGGTTTTCTGCTGGAGACCTTTCCCTGCAAAAGAGAGTTAAGCTTTCTTAGCCACCCACATCTTCAAGGGTGGCTTAGAAGCGATAAGTCTAAGTGCAGCGTCTGAGAACTTTGGCTTTGGAGCCCTAGCAAAAAGTCTTGCAGGCGGACAATAGTACTCATAAGAATAAGCAGAATAGTTCTTGGTCTTATGAACATGGCGGTTCGATGAACCGCGCTCATATTCATAGGCCTGAGTACGATTTCCCTGCAAAACATTTGCGTTAGTGCGACTCAGGTGAGTCCTCTATCTGTATGAAGCCTGTGGTCTGGGGTTTGTCTTCTTCACCTGTGGTGTCATGATGACATTCACAGGAAGATTTTCCAAACACTTTTTCGGCACCCAGATCTTCTTCATAGGCGGCCCATTCCTGCAGTTAGTACCAATATACCTGGCAAACACCTCACCATTCTGATTCTTAAACAGCTTATAGTTTGCATCAAAGGATTCATCAATGACAATGGGGTTAGCACAAGTGAAGCCAGATAGATTGGATGGATCTGCTGAAGGTTCCTTTGCAGCAACCCAGGTGGTTTTGGGGTACTGCTCAGGTTTCCAGTAAGAGCCATCAGCATTCATTTTCCTTACAAACCCAACACCCTCTTTCCTCGGGTTTCGATTCAGAATCTGCCTTTTGAGGACATCACATAGTGTCTGATATCCTTTAAGACTTTTGTACATCCCTGTTTCAAGCAATGTCTTCAACCTAGCATTCTCATCAGCAATAGCAGTGGTATCCTCAGCAGAGGGGTTAGTTACCACATCAACAGTTGAAGATATTGCAACAGTAGCAGCAGTAGAACATTCAGCAACAGAAGTAGCATTATCACGCTCAATGCATTTAAGACATGGTGGTTCAAATCCTTCCTGAGAGGAACTGATCTGTTCGGCGCGAAGTGACTCGTTTTCCTTTTGAAGATCTTCATGAGCCGCTCTCAATTTCTTAAGATCTTGCTTCCTTTGAATATAATCACAGGAAAGCTTTTCATGAGTTGGACCTTTCAAGATACGTGGGACCTTTCAAGATTGTCAGCAAGAGAGGCGATCTTTCAAGATTGTCAGCAAGAGAGGCGATCTCGCTTATCAACTCAAGCTTCCTTCAAACTTTGCAAATGTTCATGCCGTGTTCCATGTCTCTCAGCTCCGAGAGTCCTTCAAGACTCCTGACCGCACCGTCAACTTTGAGGACATTGAGCTCCAAGAAGATCTCTCTTATCGTGAGCACCCCGTTGCTATTCTCGAAGAGACTGAACGCAAGACTCGCAACACGTCAATCAAATTCCTCAAAGTCAAGTGGTCACACCATTCCGACCGTGAAGCAACCTGGGAATGCGAGGATCACCTCCGTTCTGAGTACCCGGCGTTCTTCCAGTCCTAGATCTCGGGACGAGATCCTTTCGTAGTGGTGGAGTGTTGTAACAACCCGGATATGACTTTCCCAATATGTATTCCAACTCTTGCTGTTTCCGGCCTTAAGTTATTTTATTTTTCTCGGGTTCGGGTTTTTGTCTCCGTGTGTTGTTGTCGTTGTCATGCATCTCATATCATGTCATCATGTGCATTACATTTGCATACGTGTTCATCTCATGCATTCGAGCATTTTCCCCGTTGTCCGTTTTGCATTCCGGCGCTTCGTTCTCCTCCGGTGGTCATTTCTACCTTTCTTTCGTGTGTGGGGATTAAACATTTCCGGATTGGACCAAGACTTGCCAAGCGGCCTTGGTTTACTACCGGTAGACCTCCTGTCAAGTTCCGTACCATTTGAACTTTGTTTGATGCTCCAATGGTTAACCGAGGGACCGAAAAGGCCTCGTGTGTGTTACAGCCCAACACCCTTCCAATTTCGCCCAAAACCCACCAAAACCCTCTCCATCATCTAGAACATTCGATCACGATCGCGTGGCCAAAAACCGCACCTCATTTGGACACTCCTAGCTCCCTCTACCTCTATAAATAGACCCGCCATTTCCAATTCGCGGATCTCCCCTTCCTAACCCTACCCCCGCTCCATCCGGCGCACCGGACACGTCCGGGCCGCACCGGATGAAATCGCCGCCGCCAACCACTGCTCGACACGTGGCCGCCGCCGGCCCGCGAAGCCCGTGCGGGGCCCCTGCGGCCCAGCCGCCTCGCCCCGCCGCCCGGCTCCTCCCGCGCCCGCAGCCACCGAGCGCCGCCGCCCGCCTCTTCCCGTGCCGCGCCCGATGCCGCGCTTTCCCGCGCTGGCGAGCCTCCGCTCCGACGCCGTCCGCCATCTCCGGCACCGGCCACCACCGCCGCCGCCAGCAACTCCGGCGTCCCGCGCCGCCCGCGTCGCCGGACCACCACCACGGCGCCCCTTGCCGGCCTTATTCTCCTTCCCCGGCGACCCCAACTCCGGCGAACAGTGTTTCCGGCGAGCACCTCGAAGTCCGTGCGGATCTGGATCAAAATATCTCGAGGGTTGACTTTTTGCCCGAAACCCTAGTTCATATTGCCATGTTCATCGCATCGTAACTTTGCATCCGTAGCTCCGTTTTGGGCATATAGCATATCAAAATGTTCGCCTCAAAGAGTACATCATTTCATTCCATTGCATCATTTTCATTTGAGTTCATCTTGATGCCCAAAATGCTGTTAGAAGAGTGCTACTTGAGATATTTGTCAGATCTGCTGCTCCATTTAGATATTTGTCATTTTTGCCATGATTATTGTGTGCATGATATGCTCATGAGCTCTACATATGTTTTGTTAAGGGTTTTGCCATCTTTCCATAGGTGCAACCCATGTATTTTTGTGATGTGTGTGGTGACTAGCACAAGCTTGCAAAGTGAGGCACTTTGTAATGCTGATTTCAGGGACTTAACATTTCCACTAAGTCCTTGAGCTGTTTATCTCATATGGCCATATGTTCATATTGTTTCCTAGTGATCCGTGCCTCTTTTGAGGATGATCAGTAAGGATGTTTTGTTAATCTTGTAGTGCTATATCCATCCATGTCTTTGTTTGCAATTATGGAGCAACCTAGCTTGAGTCAATCGAGCTCTACTTTTGCTACTTCGTGAATCTGGGCAGATTGTCTACTTGTTAGCAATTTTGCCGAGGATGTTGTAGTTGATCCGTGCATGCTATGATATTGTTCTTGCCATGTCTAGCTTGCATTTTGTGTATTCTTGATGAGTGTATGCTTAGCTTGTCATGACTTGCTCTGTAGTGAGTGCATCGAGCTCGTAAACATGCCTACTTGATACCTGTTTCAGCATGCTCTAGTTTTCACTAAGTCTGTGATCTGATTATGTTTTTGCCATGTTCACATGCTTGCAATTGTATTTTCTGATCCCTTTTGGCTCAAGGTCACTAAGGGACTTTTGTTAAGCTCTTTGAGTATCTCCATTCCATGCTTTACTTTGCCATGTTGAGGTCCCGTAGCATATAGTTTTGTTTCTCCGAAGAGTGCTATCTGATCTGAAATTCCAGACAAGTGTTAATTTCACTAAGTCTGAGATCTGTTTACCATATGCATTTTTTCCATGCTTGTTTGAACCGGTTAATGGATGAATGGGCCATAGCTCAGTGCTAGACTTTTGTTAAGAATCATGAATGCATCCCTTCCATGTATTTTTATGCCATGTTCGAGTGCTGTAGTATGTTCATCTTGTTGTATTTAGATGGCTACTTGCTGTAAATCGCAGGACGTGGTCATATTTGAATCGCTTGCCATTTCCAAACCGTAACTCCGATTCCGGCGTTCTTTATATCGTTTTCAAGCAATTTCATCTCATCCTTCCAGTGGCACACTTGGATTACCAAGTTGAGGCCAGGTTCATGCATCCCTTGTCAAATCTTGCATATGCATCCCGCATCGCATCCCGCATAGCATACCATCTTTGCATCATATTGTTTGAGCTTTGCATGTGGTTGATTGTGTTCCATTTGCTTGTTTGTCTTGTTTGGGTAGAGCCGGGAGACGAGTTCACTAACGAGGAGCCCATTGAGTTTGCTTTCGAGGATCCAGTCAACTCTGACAACTTTGCAGGCAAGATGATCATACCCTCGAAATCACTACTATCTTTGCTATGCTAGATGCTCGCTCTTTTGCTATGCAAATGCTACGATGCCTACCACTTGCTTTCAAGCCTCCCAAATGGCCATGTCAAACCTCTAACCCACCATGTCCTAGAAAACCGTTGATTGGCTATGTTACCGCTTTGCTGAGCCCCTCTTATAGCGTTGCAAGTGCAGGTGAAGATTGGAGACCGTTCCTTGTTCGAACATTTATTTACTTGTTGGGATATCATTATATTGCCACGTTATCTTAATGCATCTATATACTTGGTAAAGGGTGGAAGGCTCGGCCTCTCGCCTAGTGTTTTGTTCCACTCTTGCCGCCCTAGTTTCCGTCATATCGGTGTTATGTTCCCTGATTTTGCGTTCCTTACACGGTTGAGTTATAATGGGAAGCCCTTGATAGTTCGCCTTGATTAAAGCATTTCCAGCAATGCCCAACCTTGGTTTTACCATTTGCCACCTAGCCTCTTTTTCCCTTGGGTTTCCGGAGCCTGAGGGTCATCTTATTTTAAACCCCCCCGGGCCAGTGCTCCTCTGAGTGTTGGTCCACCTGTCAGCTGCCGGTGGCCACCAGGGCCAACTCTGGGCTGGCCTACTCGTACCTAAGACAATCTGAGTGTGCCTTGAGAAAGAGATATGTGCAGCTCCTATCGGGATTTGTCGTCACATTCGCGTGGTGTTGCTGGTCTTGTTTTAACCTGTTGAAGTGTCTTGAAGAACCGAGATACCGAGTCTGATCGAAACGTCTCGGGAGGAGGTCTATTCCTTCATTGACCGTGACAGCTTGTCATGGGCTAAGTCGGGACTCCCCTGCAGGGATTTGAACTTTCGAAAGTTGTGCCCGCGGTTATGGGCAGATGGGAATTTGTTAATGTCCGGTTGTAGATAACTTGAACCTTAACTTAATTAAAATGAATCAACTGAGTGTGTTACCGTGATGGCCTCTTCTCGGCGGAGTCCGGGAAGTGGACAAGGTGTTGGAGTAATGCTTGCGCAGGTTGCTCTCTAGTTTCTCACTCGCGCTTTGCCTCCTCTTCTCGCCCTCTTTTGCAAATAGGTTAGCCACCATATATGCTAGTCGCTTGCTGCAGCTCCACTTATATTTACCTTGCCTAACTTATTATGCTTAAATAGTCTTGATCGCGAGGGTGCGAGATTGCTGAGTCCCTGTGGCTCACAGATTACTATTACACCAGATGCAGGGCCTGATGATTCCGCTCTAGGTGACGTGCTCGAGCTCAAGTGGGAGTTCGACGAAGACTCTCAACGATACTATGTTTCTTTTCCTGATGATCAGTAGTGGTGCCCTGTTGGGGGTGATCGGGACCGTGTCGCTTGTTGGGTTATCTTTTATTTTGGCGCCGTAGTCGGGCCATGAGTGTTTGGTTGATGTAATGTTATTTATGTACTTAATTGACGTGGCGAGTGTAAGCCAACTATGTTATCTCCCCTTTTATTATCTATATTACATGGGATGTTGTGAAGATTTCCTGACTTGCGACATATGCCTTCAATGCGATTATGCCTCTAAGTCGTGCCTCGACACGTGGGAGATATAGTCGCATCGAGGGTGTTACAAAGGTATCCCACAGTCGCCAATTTTTAAGGGGGACAAGTAGTACATCCTATCCTGACAAAAGGTGGTCTTCACCTGCAAAGCTTCTGGTCATGACGCCACAGTGGGCTCCGCAATGACATCCGTCCTATTGTCCTGGTGATCTTGGTCTCGTTGCACGGGAATGGAAACCTTTGGCTGATTCCTTGGGACCCCACGCCTGCGCTTGCCTCCTTAGCACCAAAGAGGAAACCTGCTACTCTGCGCCCGCTGGCGCCCGCCTGGCCTTGGTCATCCTGGCTGGCATCACCTTAGCCTCATGAGGTGAGCGCTTGCATAGGAATCTCTATTCCTCGGGAGCCAGCCTGGGGAGGCCGCTCCCTCTAGAGGTCTTGATGTCATCTGCCTCGCGAGGGTCATGTCTTAAAGGTGCTAAAGATGGGTTGTACCAGGCTGTCGACGGGGCCACGCCATGGGCTGCAGGGAGGCAAGTCTGGGTACCCTGGTTCCCAGAATGCTGATAATCCGACCTCAGACCGAAAACCTCATCGCCATGGTAGGGAGAGATCCTTGACGTTGAAGACATCGCTCACATTGTACTTGTCCCGCGGTATGTTGATCTTGTATCCATTGTTGTTCTAGCACTTGATCACCTTGAAGGTTCCGTCGGCTCAACGGAGAAGTCTAGACTTGCGTTCGTTGGGGAAGCGGTCCTTGCAAAGGTGTAGCCACACAAGATCTCCGGTGTTAAATATCATGTGGTTCTTGTTGATGTTGATCTTTGTCGCAAGGCATTGTACTTGGCGCTTAATGGTGTGCCTTGTATCTTCACGCACCCTCTTAAGATAGCTCACTCGTGCACTCGCATCCAGGTTGATGTTGTCTTGTAGAGGTGGCGGAAGAATATCCAATGGGGACAACGGCTTGAAGCCATAGATGACCTTTAAGGGGGACTTGCAGGCAGTCGAATGTCTTGCGTGGTTGTAGGCGTTCTCTGCGATGGGCAAGCATTCTTCCCACTCCTTGATGTTCTTCTTGATCAACATGAGTAGGAGAGTAGGCAGCGTCTAGTTTGTGACCTCCGTTTGGCCGTCGGTTTGTGGATGGTATGCCGAAGAGAACAAGAGATTTGATTCCGAGCTTGGAGAAAAGGGGCTTCCAAAATTAGCTTAGGACCTTGATGTCGCAGTCCGAAACAATAGTTTTTGGAACTCCATGTAGATGCAAGATTTACCTACAAAAGAGGCTTGCATCTAAATGGAGTTCCCGAGTCTTCTCTTCGTCGATCTTGTTGCATGTAATAAAATGTGCCATCTTAGAGAAACGGTCCACAACAACAAATAGAGAATCTTTGCCGTTTCTAGTTCTAGGCAAACCAAGAACAAAGTCCATACTAATATCTTCCCATGGGTGATACGGAGTAGGAAGTGGCATATAGAAGACCATGGGATTGAGCTTTAGACTTAGCTTTTCAACATGTGAAGCATCGGTTGGTGTAGCGAGAGACGTCATAGGACATCTTGGGACAAAATAGTTCTTGGAGAGCGTAGCAAAGGTCTTGTCGCATCAGAAGTGACCCATAAGTCCTCCTCCATGAGCCTCTTGCAAAAGTAACAAACAAAGAGAAGACTCGGGAATACATAGCTTGTTAGCCCTCATTAGATAATCATCCTTGATATAATAGCATTCCCAAGATGTATGCGTCAAGCATTAGGCATAAGGAATAGCAAAAGATGTATGCGTCAAGTCTTTTAAGTGCTCAAAGCCAATGACATTCAACTCAAGTTTGGTGAAAAGGATGCATATATGGGAAAGAGCATCCGCCATAACATTTTCTTTACCTTTGATGTACTTGATAACATAATGAAAAGACTCAATGAACTCACTCAGTTTGGCATGTCGCTTATTCAATTTTATTGACCCTTAAGATATTTAAGCGTTTCATGATCCTATGGATAAAAAAATCATGAGGGCAAAGTTAATGCTCCCACACATAAAAGACTCTCACTAAAGCATATAACTCTTTGTCATAAATGGGATAATTAAGTTGCACTCCAGAAAGTTTCTCACTAAAGTAAGAAATTGGGCGCTTCTCTTGCATTAACACACCTCCAATACCAGTGCCACTAGCATCGCAATGAGCTTCAAAAGTTTTGTCAAAATTGGGTAAGGCAAGCAAAGCAGCATGTGTAAGAAAATTCTTATGCTCATGAAATGTGGTATCTTGGGATGGTCCCCAAACAAATGGTGCATTCTTTTTACTCAAGGCATGCAATGGTGATGCAATAGTGTTAAAATCCTTAACGAATCTATGATAGAAACCGGCTAAGCCAAGGAAACTACGCACTTGTTGCAAGTTGGTTGGTTGTGGACAAGTTTTAATAGCATCAATTTTAGCTTGATCTACATGAACACCTTTATATTACACAACAAAGCCCAAGAGAACAAGCTTGTCAATACCAAAAGTGTATTTCCCCATATTAGCATAAAGGCGCTTGTTTCTAGGAGTTTGTAAAACGTTTCTAAGACGGGTGACATGATCTTCTAGAGTAGCACTAACCACAAGAATATCATCAATAATATCATCAATGTAGACCTCACCAAATAAGCCAATGTAAGGTCGGAGAACATAATGCATCACACGCATAAAAGTGTTGGGTGTTTCAGATAAGCCCATAGGCATAACTAGCCATTCATACAAGCCAAATTTGATTTTCAAAGCGGTTTCCCATTCATCACCTTCTTGAATGTGGATTTGGTAGTAGCCACTTTTACGATCAATTTTAGAGAGAATTGTGGCTCCGCTAAGCTCATCTATTATATCATCAAGGCGTGGAATGGGGTATGATGTATACTATGAAACTTTATCCTTGTAGATGTTGTTGGGCCTCCAAGTGTAGAGTTTTGTAGGACAGTAGCAAATTTCCCTCAAGTGGATGACCTAAGGTTTATCAATCTGTGGGAGGCATAGGATGAAGATGGTCTCTCTCAAACAACCCTGCAACCAAATAACAAAGAGTCTCTTGTGTCCCGAACACACCCAATATAGTGGTAAATTGTATAGGTGCACTAGTTTAGCGAAGATGGTGATACAAGTGCAATATGAATGGTAGATATAGGTTTTTGTAATCTGAAAATATAAAAACAGCAAGGTAACTAGTAGCAAAAGTGAGCAAAAATGGTGTTGCAATGCTTGGAAACAAGGCCTAGGGTTCATACTTTCTCTAGTGCAAGTTCTCTCAACAATGATAACACAATTAGATCATATAACAATCCCTCAACATGGAACAAAGAGTCACTCCAAAGTCACTAATAGCAGAGAACAACCGAAGAGGTTATTGTAGTGTACGAAACCACCTCAAAGTTATTCTTTCGGATTGATCTATTGGGCAATTCCTATAAGTGCCACAAACAGCCCTAGAGTTCGTACTAAAATAACACCTTAAGATACACATCAACAAAAACTCTAATGTCACCTAAATACTCCAATGTCACCACAATTATCTGCGGGTTTGATTATATGATATGCATCAAACAATCTCAGATTCATCTATTCGAACCAACATAAAGAACTTCAAAGAGTGCCCCAAAGTTTTTACCGGAGAGTCAAGACAAAAACGTGTGCCAATCCCTATGCATAAGTTCAGAAGGTCATAGAACCTGCAAGTTGATCACCAAAACATACATCAAGTAGATCACGTGAATATCCCATTGTCACCACAGATAAGCACATGCAAGACATACGTCAAGTGTTCTCAAATCATTAAAGACTCAATCTAATAAGATAACATCGAAGGGAAAACTCAATCCATTACAAGAGAGTAGAGGGGGAGAAACATCATAAGATCCAGCTATAATAGCAAAGCTCGTGGTACATTAAGATCATGCCAAATCAAGAACACGAGAGAGAGAGAGAGATCAAACACATAGGTAGTGGTATATACCCTCATCCCCGAGGGTGAACTACTCCCTCCTCATCATGGAGAGAGCCGGGATGATGAAGATGGCCACTGGTGATAGTTTCCCACTCCGGCAGGGTGCCGGAACAGGGCCCCGATTGGTTTTTGGTGGCTACAGAGACTTACGGCAGCGAAACTCCCAATCTAGGTTCTGTTCTGGAAGTTTGGGGATATATAAGAGGTTTTGGCGTTGAGAGGAAGTCAGGGGAGTCCACGAGGGGCCCATAAGGTCGGAGGGTGCACCCTAGGGGGGTGGGGGCGCCCTCCACCCATGTGGAGGCCTCATGACTCCTCTGGTGCATCTTCGGTACTCCATGGGCTTCTTTTGGTCCAAAAACGATCGTCGTAAAGTTTTAGGTCATTTGGACTCCGTCTGATATTCCTTTTCTGTAAAACTCAAAAACAAAGAAAAAACAGAAACTGGCACTGGGCTCTAGGCTAATAGGTTAGTCCCAAAAATCATATAAAATAGCATATAAATGCATATAAAACATCCAAGATTGATAATATAATAGCATGGAACAATAAAAAATAATAGATAAATTGGAGACGTATCAAGCATCCCCAAGCTTAATTCCTGCTTGTCCTCGAGTAGGTAAATGATACAAACAGAATTTTTGATGTGGAATGCTACCTAACATATTTATCAATGTAATCTTCTCTTATTGTGGCAAGAATATTTAGATCCATAAGATTCAAAACGAATGTTTAATATTGACAAAAAATCAATAATACTTCAAGCATACTAACAAGACAATTATGTCTTCTCAAAATTACATGGCCAAAGATAGCTCGTCCCTAAAAAATCATATAGTCTGGCTATGCTCCATCTTCATCACACAAAACATTCAAATCACACAAAAAATTCAAGCCAAGCAATTGTTTCATACTTTTGATGTTCTCAAACTATTTCAACTTTGACGCAATACATGATTGTGAGCCATGGACATAGCACTATAGGTGGAATAGAAGGTGGTTGTTGAGAAGACAAAAAGAAGGAGATAGTCTCACATCAACTAGGCATATTAACGGGCTACAGAGTTGCCCATCAATAGATATCAATGTGAGTGAGTAGGGATTGCCATGCAACAGATGCACTAGACTTATAAGTTTATGAAAGCTCAAAAAGAAACTAAGTGGGTGTGCATCCAAATTGCTTGGTCCTGAAGACCTAGGGCAATTTGAGGAAGCCCATCGTTGGAATATACAAGCCAAGTTCTACAATGAAAAATTCCCACTAGCATATGAAAGTGACAACATATGAGACTCTCTATCATGAAGATCATGGTGCTACTTTGAAGCACAAGTGTGTTAAAAGGATAGTAGCATTGCCCATTCTCTCTTTTTCTGTCATTTTTTTTGTTTTTTTGTTTTGCTTTTTGGGCCTTCTCTTTTTTTATTGGCCTTTCCTCTTTCTTCTTTTTTTGTTTCCTCACATAGGACAATGCTCTAATAATGAAGATCATCACACTTTTATTTACTTTACAACTCAAGAATTACAACTCAAAACTTAGAACAAAATATGACTCCATATGAATGTCTTCGGCGGTGTCCCAGTATGTGCAATTAATCATGAGTGACATGTATAAAAACGATGAAAGGTGGCTTTTCCATAGATACGATTTCAACTACATGATCATGCAAAGAAATATGACAATGATGAAATGTGTGATAATAAACAGAACAATGGAAAATTGCATGGCAATATATCTCGGAATGGCTATGGAAATGCCATAATAGGTAGGTATGGTGGCTTTTTTGAGGAAGGTATATAGTGGGTTTATGGTACCGGCGAAAGTTGCACGACACTAGAGAGGCTAGCAATGGTGGAAGGGAGAGAGTGCATATAATCCATGGACTCAACATTAGTCATAAAGAACTCATATACTTATTGCAAAAATCTATTAGTCGTCGAAACAAGGCACTACGCGCATGCTCCTAGGGGGATAGATTGGTAGGAAAAGACCATCGCTCGTCCCCGACCGCCACTCATAAGGAAGACAATCAAAAAATATCTTATGCTCCAACTTCGTTACATAATGGTTCACCATACATGCATGCTACGAGACTCACAAACCTTAACACAAGTATTTGTCAAATTCACAATTACTCACTAGCATGACTCTAATATCACCATCTTCATATCTCAAAACAATCATATGGAATCAAACTTCTCATAGTATTCAATGCACTTTATATGAAAGTTTTTATTATATCCCTCTTGGATGCCCATCATATTAGGACTAAATTCATAACCTAAGAAAATTACCATACTATTTAAAAACTCTCAAAATAATATAAGTGAAGAATGACATTTCATCAATTTCTTCAAAATAAAACTACCGACGTGCTCTATAAAGATATAAGTGAAGCACTAGTGCAAATGACAAACTACTCCAAAAGATATAAGTGAAGATCAATGAGTAGTTGAATCATTATGTGACTATGTGAAGACTCTCGAACATAAGTAAAATTTCAGATATTAAGTACTTTATTCAAACAGCAAGCAAAACCTAATAAAATAAAATGACGCTCCAAGCAAAACACATATCATGTGGTGAATAAAAATATAGCTCGAAGTAAAGTTGCCAATGAATGAAGACGAAAGAGGGGATGCCATCCGGGGCATCCCCAAGCTTAGGCTCTTGGTTGTCCTTGAATATTACCTTGGGGTTCCTTGGGCATCCCCAAGTTTGGGTCTTGACACTCCTTATTTCGTAGTCCATCGAAACTTCACCCAAAACTTGAAAACATCACAATACAAAACTCAACAGAAAATCTCATAAGCTCTGTTAGTATGAAAAAATAAATCACCACTTTTGGTACTGTTGTGAACTCATTATTTATTTATATTAGTGTAATATCTACTGTATTCCATCTTCTCCATGGTTCATACCCTCCAACACTACTCATAGAAACATCAAAATAAGCAAACAACACATAGAAACAGAATTTGTCAAAAACAGAACAGTCTGTAGTCATCTGTAACTCTCGAATACTTTTGTAACTCCAAAAATCCTGAAAATTTAGGAAACCCTGGCAAATTTGTTTATTAATCTTCTGTAAAAATAATCAGCATTTTATCATGCTTTAGTTAGAAATCTGACTTGTTTTCCTAAGTTTAAAAGTTTCTGTTTTCAGCAAGATCAAATCAACTATCACCATAGATCATCCCAAAGGTCTCACTTGGCACTGTATTGAAATAAAAGCTATAAAACATGATTACTACAGTGGCTTAATCATGTGAACACACCAAAACATTAGGTATAAATTTTGGGTTTTCGCCCAACAAGCGCTTTTCTTTAATGCCTTTCTAGCTAGGCATGATGATGACAATGATGCTCACATAAAAGATAAGAATTGAAACATAACGAGAGCATCATGAAGCATATGGCTAGCACATTTAAGTCTATCCCACTTCCTATGCATAGGGATTTTGTGAGCAAACAACTTATGGAAACAAGAATCAACTTGCATAGGAAGGTAAAGCAAGCAAAACTTCAAGATTTTCAACATGTAGAGAGAGAACTTGATATTATTGAGACATGTAGTTTCACAGGAAACCATGGTCACCTATGGGACCAGGAGGTCCCTTGCTGGTTCGGAAGGTGGTGACACGTTGCACAAAGAGCAGACCAACATGGGGCAGTGCAGCAGAGATCACGCGGGCAATTTACCCTTCTCCTGGTTTGGGTGATTGATGGTGGTAAAGATGGTGGTGGTGCGCAGTACACTTGCCTGATAGGTGTTTCCTCAGGCAGCAGCGACGACACGCGTATGGGGGTGTGAGTTATCCAACCTTCTAACCCTTTCTACGGTTGCCATGGGCCTCCTTTTATAGATCAAGGGGTAACCAGAGTGGCAAATTAGTAGTCATTATGCACTGATAAGATGGAAAACAGTGCTATCATACCTAACTTAGTGGGCTGAGAGGGCACATTAAATGCACCGCTTCACATCACATCATTAGTCAACCGACACGGCTTGCGGGGCTATCTTAACAGCTCCGTGCCTGTTCTCTTGACATGTCACAGGACAAGTGTCATTTGTGGATTTCTTATGTACGAAACGGTTGCCATATGGCGAATAGCTGCCACTTAATCACTCTGCGGCTTGACACCGCATTGATCGACGACCTGGGTCATGGTGGAGTGGTCGGTGAGGCGGTTCTGCCTTTGTGAGCCCCGACAGGCCTTGCTGGGGTGCTTTGGTTATCTGCTTCCGGGGGTGGCCTCGCCTGCCCGGCAAGGGAGGCTTTTCTCTTGATGATATCTTGCTTCCTTGGCTTGATCTTGGTCCCTCTGATCTGCATGTTGGTCCTTTGAATATCTTGGGTCCTTGTACTCTGACTTGGGCTGGTGCTTCAATCTTGTTCTCATGCCTGTGCACAGTCTGGGCAACATGCCCAGGGTTTGTTGCACCGACAGAAGCCCCCGGGCCTGCCTTGAACGTCCCGCCGAGCGACGTCAGGGTAGGGCCTATTAGGCGCATAGGCGAGGGTTGCTGAAGAGGCTGGTCTCTTAAAGTCTTCTTTGCTTCTTCATTAGCCTTGATTTCGGGTCAGTTTCCGGTTTCCCCGCGCGTCGTGTGCAACGTTGTGGAGGAACTTGGAATGCGGCATGCGGATTCTTCTCACCCCATGATCATGGGGCGAAAACTACCATCCCACTTGCCTCCTATTTCGCGCATACCTGACACATGTTCTGCATGCATTGGGCATGGTAGGTGGCGGATGCAGAGGGCACAAGGAGGCGCGCCATGGCTGAAAATCATGCGCTGATGGTTGGAGAAGAGGGTCGGCCTTGATTCCTAGAGCCGTAGAGGGTGCAGAGAGACCGCAATGGAGGGGCGGTGCGGCCACTTCCCATATGAGGAGCCAGCCCCTGCCCCATTTCCCTATAAAAAGGGGTAGGGGTAGTGCTTCTATGCACACACTTCTCCTTTTTCTTCACCGCAACCCTTCCCTTCTAGCCATGGTGAGAGAGTGAGGGCGCGGCGGTGTCCCGATAGCGGCGACGAGGCCTTCTTCTCGAAGTGTCTCCCTCCCCCGGAGCCTTCCGTGAGGGGAGGAGGGAGGGTTTGAGGTCGGTGCGACACTCTAGGAGGAGGATGGCGGGGTGGCGCCTTGGCCACGCCTCCACCGGCGGCTCCTCCCCTGATGGAAGGCCACATCGGTGACTAACCCCCGGAGTTCATCATCAGGCTATACAAGCCCCTGTGTGGTCATCTCCGCCTCCCAACTCCCTTCACGCGAGAGATGGAGGTCGAGCAACCACGCGCTCTGCAGCTGCACATGAGGGGCTGCGGGAATGGAGGTATGAGGGTTGACATCAACTTCCCCGCCCCTCATGTGATGTACCTTCGCTGCAGTTGGAAGACCTTTGCCTGTTCCCTCGGCTTCTCGGAGGGGCACATTCTCTAGTTCAAGTTAATGGAGAGCAGCCTGCTCTCCGTCAAGATCTTCGGACGCTTGAGAGGCCGCTTAGGGTGCTGTGCGGAGAGCTCGACCGACGATGAAAGCTCCTCCTCGAGTGAAAGCGACGAGGAGGACAGTGATTGCATTGAAGACGACGTCGGGCGGGGGAGCGATGACTCTGACTCTGGCTGATCACTGCCTGCACCACCTTAATCAGGCAGGAGCACCATCATCTGCATCTGCATCTCCTCCCCAGCAACGTGATTTGCCGAGGAGTTGGATGCAGAGGTGCGGATGGTGCTCCCGGGCTCCTCCAGCAGTCTTCCAACTAGACCCCGGTAGGATTCCTCTCGGGCTGCAGCTCCGTCAGCCCCTGCTGAGTCCTGCTGGCCCTGGTGGCGGTGGTTGACATGGCCGCCTTCCGCCGTGCTCTCCATCCAGGCATTCCCTCGCACTCCCGTCCCCGCCGGGCTACCTCTCCTTTTGCCCTCCTCTCCTTCAACGACCGTGCCTAGGAGGAGAGGGACAAGAAAGGGCATTACGGGGCACTTATCTTTTTTCAATCTTAAATCATCGGCAATTGCCAAATTTTAATTCAAGTAATGTAATCTCTCTAGTCCATGTTTATGTTTTGTAATGCTTGTACTCATAGTAGCATATTAATGAAAAGATGAGCCTTGCCGGGAACCCTTGCATGTGTATGTCCATGCAAAGGTGAGATGCCTCTTTAGTATAAATAAACGAGCTTTCGCCCGGCAAGCTATCTTGCCGGTATCCCTCTTGTCTGCCAAAGAACACGTCTGCCACGGAACAGATAGAGGAACCAGCCCCCACCAGCCCCTTTTTACCAAAGGTCACTGTGACCATCCTGACCGAAGCAACGTTTGGGTCATGGATGGGAGCACCTAAGTCTCAAAAGAGAGGGACGAGGCTTTCTTATGCAAAGTTATAGCTTTACAGAACACTAATGGACAGGAGGTAAAACTTATCTGCTTGGCTTGCCGGGGACTGTTCTGCCGGGAAATCTTCTCAAATCTTTGTTGAAGCCAAGTCCACGGCAGGATCCTGCAACTTCATACAGATGAGATTGAATGCAGGATGCGATCCTATCTATATGCATATGCAAATGCTCATGAAATGCTTATGCATGCATGCAATCTCGGTCGGGGGCCCCGCCACAACGCTTCTTTCTTTTCTCTTGCACGGGGTCATCGCCCCGGCTTTGTACAAGGGGTTACATGCAGCTAAGGCAAGGCCTGTACAAAAGGGTGGTTGCCAGGCAGGGCCATGCAGCCGCGCTTTATGGGTAGAACTTGCGGAGATGCTCAATATTTCATGAGTTTTGCAACTGAGTGCCATCTCTGGTCTCCAGACGGACTACGCCAGGTCTGGTGACTTGTACTACCCGGTAAGGGCCTTCCCAATTCGGTGACAACTTGTGTGTACCCTTGGCGGACTGAACGCGCCTAACGACAAGGTCACCTTCCTCAAAACACCGGGCATGAACCCTTCGGCTATGATAGCGATGCAGGGCTTGCTGGTAGCGTGCAGCACGCGTAGCAGCCCGGATTCAGTTCTCCTCGAGTAGCACAGCGTCGTCACATTGGTGCTGATCTTGCGCTAGTTTATCATAGCCAAGGACTCAAGGAAACCCGTAAATGAGTTCCGTGAGGATAACTATTTCTTCCCCGTAGACCAGGAGAATGGAGTCTGCCCGGTAGCTCAGTTTGGTGTCGTTCTGAGGGACCAGAGAACTACCGGCAGCTCCTCGATCCACCGCCTACCGTGCTTCTACAGCGTATTAGAAGTTCTTATCTTGAGTCCACGTAGCACTTCAGCGTTCGCCCTCTCAGCTTGTCCATTTCTCGGGGGGTGTGCCATAGAGGCGAATGAGATCTTGCATCCGAGGGCATGAACATATCACATGAAGGTGTGGCTCATGAACTAGGTGTTGTTGTCGGTGATGATCCTTGCCGGAACTGCAAAACGACACACCAATTCTTTCATGAACTTGAATGCTGACTGAGTAGTCACCTTTCTCACGACAGTCACTTTCGGCCACTTTGTAAACTTGTCGATGGCAACAAAAAAGAATTCAAAGCCCCCAATTGCTCGGGTAAGGGGCCGAGGATATCAAGCCCCAGACCGAAAATGGCCATGATAGACGGATTGTTTGAGGAGCTTGGGCAAGCAGGTGTGTTTTCTTGGAATGGAACTGACATGTGTCACATGTCGTGACTAGCTCAACCTTGCTGGAATGCTTTCCCAACTAATGCCCTTGATCCAATGTGGGAGCCCCACATTCCTACTAGCAGTTCCTTTCCTTCTTCCCGGCAGACAAACTTCAATTTCACAACCTTGGGCCTCCTTCTGTACAGAGTGTCATCGACAAACTGATACATACTAGCTTTTCAGGCTACTTTTTCAACTTCATCTTGGTCGCCGGGAATGTGCCTTGCCCAAGTGGGAACCTGGGGCTCAGCAACAAGTACTAGCGGCACCTCATCTACTGCGGGAGCACCAGCCTTGTTCGTGGGGTTCGTGGACCTGACTAGAGGGGGTGGTCCGGCAGGCTGTGAGGAGTTGTTTCCGGCAGGGAATCGGCCGGGAGCGGACGGCTCTACCGGGAGAGGCTTTCCGGTGTCCAACTTTCTCCTTTTCTGGGCCATTGTTGTCGGGGATACGGAGGGCTAAGTGAGATAGAGAACAAAAGTATCTGGTTCCACATGAAGATTCTGTGCAACACACTTTGACAAATGATCAACTATGTTGTTTTCCGCATGGGGTACGTGCTCTATTTGCAATCCGTCAAAGCGCTCGTCCAATCTCCTGACTTCCTCGACGTATGCCTACATCAATGGACTTTTATAATCCTTTTTTACTTGTCTCACCACAAGCTATGAATCTCCTTGAAAGATCAGCTTCTTAATTCCCAATTCAGCAGCAATCCTGAGCCCGGCAAGCATCCCTTCATACTCAGCTGTATTGTTGGTTGCTTCTTCCCGGGCAAAATGCATTTGCACGATGTACTTCAAGTGCTCCCCGGAGGGGGCGACAAGAAGCACGCCAGCTCCTGTACCTTGTAGGGAAAAAGCACCATCAAAATAAATAATCCATTCTTGGGGCGATTCCCTGCCGGGAATAACTGTCTTTGTCACCTGTTCATCAGGGGTTGGCGTCCATTCAGCAATAAACTCTACCAACACCCTGCTCTGGATAGTTGATGTGCTCTCGAACTTCAAACCAAAGCTCGATAACTCCAAAGCCCAATCCACTATTCTGCCAGTAGCCTCAGGGTTTTGGAGTATCCTTTGCAACGGGAAGCGAGTAACCACCATGATCTAGTGGGCTTGGAAGTAGTGGTGAAGTTTCCTTGAGGCCATGATCAGACCAAAGATCAACTTCTACATGCCAGAGTACCTCGATCAAGCCCCCTGTAATAAGGAGTTGACGAAGTACACTCGGCATTGCACCACTTTCTTTATTGCTGCGTCCTTGGGGTTGTTATCTCTGCCGTGCTCATTGTTGTCCTGGCACTTCTCTGATCCTACCAGTTTCTTCTCACTTTCTGCCCCATCCATTTCCGTCTGCGCTACCAGGGCCGCACTGACCACTTGGTTGGTTGGCGCCAAGTATAGCAACAATGGCTCCTGGGGTTTGGGAGCAACCAAGGTAGGCACAGAGGACAAATAAGCTTTCAACTCTTGCAAAGCTGCATCTACTTCTGGAGTCCACTTCATAGGGCCAGTCTTCTTCAAAATCTTGAAGAACGACAGGGCGCGCTCAGCTGACATGGAAATGAATCTACTTAGCGTGGCAACACCTACTGTCAAGCGCCTCACATCCTTAACTGTCCTTGGCGCTTGGATCTGCTCGATGGCCTGGATCTTGTCGGGGTTGGCTTCAATCCCGCCATGGGATACGAAGAAACCAAGCAGCTTGCCGGAGGGAACACCAAATACACACTTCTCTAGTTTGAGCTTCAAATTGATCTTGTGCAGATTATCAAATGTCTCTTCCAAATCCTGAATAAGGGTGGCCTTATCCTTGGTCTTGATCACAATATCATCCATATAGGCTTCTATGTTTCTGTGCAGCTATGGCTCAAAACCAATCTGGATTGCCCTTGCAAATGTAGACCCGACACTCTTGAGTCCGAACGGGATGCAGACAAAGCAGTACGTACCATAAGGGGCAATAAACAATGTCTTCTGTTCATCTTCCTTGGACAAGAAGATTTGGTGATACCCAGAGTATGCGTCCAGAAAGGAGAGTAAATCACAACCTGAAGTGGAATTCACAATCTGGTCGATGCGCCGCAAGGGAAATGGGTCTTTCGGGCAAGCTTTGTTGAGATCTATGAAATCTATGCACAGCCTCCACTTCCTGCTAGCCTTCCGGACTACCACTGGATTTGGCAACCACGTGGGGTGCAGTACTCCTCTGACCAAACCAGCTGCCTCAAGTTTCCTGATCTCTTCTACAATGAATTGCTGCCTCTCCAAGACCTACTTCCAGACTATCTACTTGACAGGTCGGGCATGTGGACAGACAGCAAGGTGGTGCTCGATTACCACCCTAGGAACACCAGGGATATTAGATGGTTGCCAAGCAAACACATTGATATTCACCCGCAGGAAGGTAACAAGCGCGCTTTCCTATTTGTCATCGAGGGTGGCGCTGATAGTAAAAGTACCATCAACGCTAGCTAGCCATGCCGTGATGTAGGGTAGAACCCTAGTGGACCGATTTTTCACGAAAGGAGCGGATCCCGCGATGAACACGAAGAACACGAGGGGAATCACGAGGTGAAACACGAGGGGAAACATGAGAGAATCACTCAAACCAACAAGAACAATCACACATGTGCTAGATCCTCGAAACACAAGGACATACACGATCCAAATCCAACAAGGGACGATACAAAGGGTAGCCGGTTTTCTCCGCGAGGAGGTCTTGAATCCGCAAGGGGATCTTCCCGTAAAGGGGTCTTGAATCCAAGGTGGATCTTCTCTGAAGAGGGGACTAAGAGGGATCTTTCCCATGGTAGAACCCTAGTGGCCCGATCTTTCATGAAAGGAGCGGATCCCACGAAGAACGCGAAGAACACAAGGAGGGAAACGAGGGGAAAATCATGAGGGGAACATAAGAGAACACTCAAACCAACAAGTATGATCACACATGTGCTAGATCCATGAACACAAAGGGAGATACAAGGTCCATAGTCAACAGCGGACGATACAAGAGGTAACCGGTTCTTCTCCATGAGGAGGTCTTGAATCCACGGGGGGGATCTTCCCTTAGAAAGGGGGCTTGAATCCAAGGGGATCTTCTCCGAAGAGGCCGCAGTCTCTCGCACGGAGGAGATCTGATATGGATGAGCGTAGCTCTATCTCACAAATGAGCTAACACAACGCTAACCCTCAAATGGTGGAGGTGGAGAAGTATATATAGTCTAGGGCCACGAAGGGGTAAGTGAGGGCGAAGGGATACATGGGCTCGGCCCGATACACTATGCACAGACAGGCGTCGGACGTCCGATGGGTACCGGACGTCTGGTGGCTCACGAGGGTCCGGTCGTCTGGTACTTGTCGGACGTCCGGCGTTTTGGCTCGGTTGACGCGGCACCGGATTTTTGGAGACAGTCGGACGTCCGGTCGCTGGAGTGTGTCGGACGTCCGGGACTTGTCGGGCATCCGCTCGTTTGGCTCGGGTGCGGGATTGCCGGTCGTCCGGTGGGTCTTCAGGCGTCGGACGTCCGGTCCCGACCGGTCGTCCGGTGGCTGGAGCTTCTTCCTTAGCTCTTCTTCTCGTTCCTCGCGCTTGGCGTCCTCGCCTTCTTGTCCATGGTCTTCCTCTTGGTTCCAGGTCATGCATAGCACACATGTTTGAGGTAGTAGCCATGTCTCACGTATGGAAAGTGATGGTTCGAAGAGGAGCGAGTTCACCATGTGTCCAATGGTGTATAGATGTGGTCTCGTATTATGTTCTCTTAGGGCTTGGATAGTAGTCGGAGTGTACATGGGGATGAACGTGGGATGCTCCGCATCATCTCCCCCCCCCTTGGGAAAGATCCGACCTCGGATCGTGATCCTCATCACCATGGAAACGGTAGTCGTGGACGGACTTGTAGTTGGACGGAGTTGAAGACATTGCGCAATCCAAGTACTCCAAGGTGTCGCCGGAGTGGTATATATGCAAGAAGAGCAAACACAAACGACACTCGAAAATACAATGGTTAACGCACACAAGGTGTCTATCAAATAAACATGAGTTTGTCCAAAGGAATTGTTCATGAAGATGGATGAGATGCTTATACAAATGATGTAAAATGACATGTAAAGCATTCATGGGAGCAAAATCATTCATTGTGCACCCAAATGTATTGTGGATGTGATCAATGCAACCACGGTGCAAAATGATGTCATAGTGAGATGGTTTATCAATAGCATGAATATGGTAATGGATGCTCAATGTGATGTGATCATGCAATTGATGGTAGGCAATAAGATCATGATGTATGAATATGCCATCAAGTTATATTACAACAAATTTGCTAATGAAATGCACAAGCTCATATATCATGGATGACATGGGAATACAAGATGCAACAAGGCAATCATGATGTGAGTCAATCCATGCATAAGAAGCAAATTTGTCATGTGCATGATATGTCCATCTAGCATGACATGTGTGAACACAATCAACAAATATGGAGGTGTTGGTATACCAATGTTCAATGTCGTGGCATGAGTGGAGGTTCGAAGGTGCATTCAATAAATCCGAGCGCTCCTCAACTTGAAGGTTCATGGGTTCCATCTCCAATGTCGGTCCTCCATCCTATAGATGTAACATGTAGACAAGAAGAAGGAAACAACAATGAAAGAGTGACCCATCCAATATGCATATTTGAGGATGGCTCAAAGGGAAGGAGTTCACCTTTAGGATATTCTCGCAAATGTTGGTGTTGCACATCATGTATGCCTTCACATGACCAAATTGTGTCATGACGGTATCGCCTTGTGAATCCATCAACATGAAAGAACATGACAAACACTCGAAAAAACAAATGAGGTTAGCGGAAAACCTATCATTCGTGCGGTAAAATACCCAACAAGTGGATGCATCATGCTCATCATAAGAAAGGATAAGGGAGCATTTCATAGTATGGAGGCATATGATGTGAGAACAACCAAATAGAATAGGCGCAAGCAAGCAAGCATGCATCACAAGATGTATCATGTAAGAGGCATGAACATATACGTCATCAACCCAAGAAAGCAAGTAATAATTGAACATGGGTGATGCGACAAAGCAAGCAATCATATGAATCAAGGCAAGCAACCTAGTAGTGCGAAGATGCAACGTACTAGAAGGAATCATGTTAAGTATGTCATGTGTGCAAATGGTAGTCATGAATAATGCACAAGACACATCACAAGCATGAAGGCAAGATATGAGCAAAATAGCATCAATAGCATGAGGCACATGATAAACATGGCAATAGCAACAAGGATCTCCACCAATTATGCAAATACACATAGAAGTAGCATAATGGTGAATCATGGATAGATGCAAGCAAGGGTCACAATTGAATGGCAAAGGCATAGAAGCAAGCATAGCATGCAAAGTGAACACGGTAAAATGAGCAAGAAGCGAGAAGCAGTATATAGCCCACAGCCGTGTGAGATCCAAGTGAGAGAGATGCACGTAGATGTTGCGCGAAGAGAGCGGTGGGAAGGGTAGTTCATGGGATCCCAAGTCATCTATGCTCTCAAGAGCTCGTTTCGTCAACTCTTGGGATTGAGAGGTTGACGAGTATACGTGAGTACCTACACAAAACAAAGACAAAGGGAAAATTGTATGTGTGTGGTAGATGTACACATCATCCATCATGATGCGCACGTGCTTGCGTTGGTTAGCACAAAATAGCCAATGCTTAAATAAATGAGATGCGTGATATAGAAACATGTCATCCATCATGAGAGGTTTGTTATTATGTATAGCATAATGGAGACTCAAATTGTGTAATGCATCACGAGAAATATGTAGAGCATTGTTATTCATGGAATGCATATGGTGCACGCAATTATGGGAATTATGCAAAGTATGGAATGCATCAAAATCTCCTAATATGTATGAGGAAACTATGGTGGTCTCCTCATGAGCATTAATGGAAACATCACATGGAGAATATTGATAGCATTCATTACAAAGCATATGTGGAACAATGTGATCATGGCATGGCATAGTAGATGAATTGTGCAAATCATGTAAAGGAAGCATGGAAATATCATTGCATTAAAAACAAAAGCTAATGACCATCATCTCGTCATATTTTCCATAAGTGCAAATGAGATTTATTTTAATGGGGCATGCATAGTTACTATGTTGAGACTGAAATGATGCAATATGGGAGATCTCACTCATAGCATATGACAAGTTTAAAGGGTTGTCGAACATGATGTGACCAAAAGAATTTTCACAAGATATCCTATGGAGCATGGCATCACAACTAGGCAACTCAAGATGCTCATCATCATATTCATCATAAATGGGTAAGTCATGACATGAGGAATTCACACTAGCATGAAGCATGAGAATATGTGGATCAACATCATGCAAGCAATCATTCGTGAAATAGTCCACAAGTGGGACAAGAGAAGCACCATCACCTATGTTACCTTTGGAGCATCGCTCATGTGTTGTAGGTGAGGTGTCGAAGACCAAGTCGTGGTCATATTCATCTAGATGGAACCATGTGGGGGTGCATCTTCTTCCACCATGGCCATCGTTGTCTCCATTGGCGGTATGGACTCGTTGAGGATAGGCGTGTCGTTATGTAGGAGACCTAGCACCAAAGAAGAAAACACACTAGGAGTAGAGGTTAAGTCATTAGAAATCAAAGTGGCCTCACATGCCATCTCAACTACCTCACTCACTAAGTGTTGTGGCTCACTCACTCCCTCGTGGATGCTCTCACTCATATGGTTGGTGGAGTCACTAAAATGGCTCTCAACCTCACATAGGATGTGTGGAATGCTCTCAAGTGTGGGGCTAGTGGTGGTCACACTCATCCTCTCATAGGAAATGCTCTCAATGTCACGTATGGTGGAGTCACTCATGTCACTCGTGTGGTGGTGGCTCTCCTCACATGGCAATTGGGGCATCTCGTCACATGTCGTTGTCGGAGAGATGTTGGTGCAAATGTCTCCATGCTCAATCATGTCGTGGTCGTAGCCGTGGATGAAGGCCGAAGATGGCACATCATCACTCTCCTCGAAGACCAAAGATAAGGTCTCATGAGCGGTCTCGTAGCTTGACTCGGAGTATGAGTCCAATATGGGCGCCGTCTTCATGTTGTTGAAGAGGTTTGTGCTCGTCGCCGTGGTCGAAGAGGATGGCCCTTGCTCGACCTTCTTGTCACCATCTTGTTGTTGGAGGCCCAAATGATGTGGCACCTTGTAGCTCGTCTCCATGACCGAAGGGAAATTCCCATGCTCGGCCATCTTCCTTGAGGGGCTTTCGAAGATGGAAGTGTCTCCCTTGGTCGCCTTGTAGTTGAAGATATCGATGTAGGCGAACTCACGGGAAGTAGGCGAAGATGCCGTACATCCAAAGGCAAAGATGCCTTGATAGCACTTGGCGAAGATGCTGAAGTGGTTGGTGTAGCCGTAGCTCCGTCTTGGTGGTGCTTGTCTCGCGGTCTTTTCTTGTGCTCATGAAGTTTGGACTTGGCATGAAGTAGGGCTTGGTGGGACTTGTAGGAAGGCTCTTGTGGAGCATCATCATGATGATGGTGTCATTGTCGTGCTTGAGCTCGTAGTAGATGTCGTTCGTCGTCGTCTTGCACATGTTGCTTGGAGGTGAATTATCCTTCATGATGAGGTGGATCACGAACGTGATGGTGGTCGCCATGGAGATGTGGACGTGGAAGACTTGCGCTTGCATCTTGTTTGCGCTCCCAATACTTGTGACTTGAATGTCGCCGCCTTGAGGATGATGAAGGGGAAGTAGACTTGATCAAGGCCCGAATCTCCTCCATCCTTGCATCTTGCTTATCCTTTTGTGCGGAAAACTTGTTGTCGATGTAGTCCCTTTTCCTTGCTTCGGAGTGACGAATGTCGATGGAGAGGTTCTCGATGCGCTCTCGTAGTCTTGATTGTGCGCCTTGCATTTGTCGTTGTAGATCGAAGATTGACGCTTTGGTGATGTAGTTTTACACGCCGTCATTGTTGTGGAAGACCGGAGATGAAATGCCTTGCCTATCCATCACAAGATTCGAGCCAATATGAGTGGAGAAAGAGAAGAACGAATACCGAATGTACCTTGACCGAAGTTGAAAGTGGATCAATGATCACTCCAATGTGGACAAGGAAATAGCACAATTGGTACCAATTCTTGTCGGTTTCTCACACCTACACAAGTAAGGCTTATGGTGGAGCTCGGTGAGGATAGTGGCACAAAAATTTAATGCAAAATGTTAGCAAGAGTCAATAATGTTGAAAGAGATTCACAAATTCGCAAGTGAAACAAGTAGACCAATAGCAATATGTGGCACATGGAAACACACACATGGATAGATAAATGGGGTCGTGCAACCAAGGATGAGCACAAAATGCGGAATTCACGGAAAACACTCGTGTTGCACAACTCAAGAGAGACGCTAGCACGATTGCTCAATAGGCGGATATGTCACTTGTGCACAACCTATAAGATGCAAAATGGATAACTTTCTATCCCAAGTATGCTATGTATGCATGGTTACCGGTGTTTGATCCAAGATGATCGGATATGACAAGCTTATGCAATGTGGTAGGATGCTATGGCTATTGCTTACAAGCTTCTTTGCTCTTTCTCTTTTGCTTAAAAGCTTATTCTCTTTTTTTGTATGGCCACTTTGCGAAATGCACAAACCAAGATAGCAATTGTGTATATGCATGAACAAACTTGAGGCACACGAGATGGTATGATACCAATATGATATGGTATGTATGCAATGTATGGTGTAGATCACTAATGTGCACAAGTAACATTGCCTGCAATACTCAAATGGCTAGTCTCGATAGGCAAGTGACGCAAAATGGGCTAGGGGTTATCAATGCAATGGCAAGGGAATATACAATGGAGGGATACCACGATACTAAGATGATATGGAGGTTACCGTCCGTGTCGATGATGAGTGGCAGTGATCTTGATGGAGATACCAAGATGATGGAGATTCGTCCCTAAGTAGCTGAAACACCTTAGGAAACGGAAAAACCGCGAACTCAAAATCTCAAACGTCAAATGGTGGTAGCGGGAATGCGGTGGTGGTTGCGGAAGCTCAATGGGATTGCGGAAATGCAATGATGGGTTGTGGAATACGCAATGCGGAAATGGAGGGTAGGGTGGTGAACTAATACACGGTGTCGGCGTTGGAAGCACATTCCCTAAGTAGCCTAAACACCTTAGGAGACACAACTCACAACACAAACAAAAATGGGTTAAGTCGGGGTGGCGGGAGTGTGAGGTGGGCAAAACTATGCAGAAGATATGGTGGTGGTGGTGGTGGTGGATGAAGAAACAACCGTCCCTAAGTAGCCTAGACAGCTTAGGAGACTCAAATCACTCCTCAAGCAACCACTAATGCGATGGGGAACAAAATTGGTTAGGTTGCGGAAGGCTATGGTGGTGTAGCGGATGATATGGTGGAGGGCCTAGGCAAACTTGCCAAATTTAAGAAAATTTGATGGAGTCAAATGATGTTGGTGGTATTTTTGTGGGAAGGGTGATGTCAAGAGCTTTCCAACGAGCTAAAGAATGCGAAAACCGGACTCCGGATGAATGAGTTATGGCCGAAACAAAAATCAGCCGAAGTTGATATCTACACGTAGCGGACGTCCGGAAATAACGGTCGTCCGGTCGCCGGACGTCCGGTCGGGTCGGAAATCCGCTGATTCTGCTCGGGTTAGGGGGGTCCAATCGTCCGGTAAGGTCGGACGTCCGGTGGTTCCTGCGGCTCCGGACGTCCGGTAAGGTGACGGACGTCCGGTATATCGGGGTCAACTCCAGATCCGAGATTCGGGATGCAAATTTGGGGATTTTGGAGTCAAAATTGATGAGATTTCGTGGATGAAAGATGGGGAAACTTGGGGAGATGCTAGATCCACTTGAAACCAAGGAAATCCATGTATCAAAATCAACAAAACATCATCAAACCAACAAATCACAAAAAACATTGGGGCTATTTTTGGTGGGGATTTTCGAATTTAGGACGAAATCAAGCAAAAGAAGGCTAGAAAACGGTGGGGGAGGCTCCGAAATCATGATCAACGTGGCTCATGATACCAAGATGATGGTATCAAGAGACAAGCTGGCTCTGATCCAAGATGATGTAGGGAAGAACCCTAGTGGCCCGATCTTTCACGAAAGGAGCGGATGCCACGAAGACCGCGAAGAACACGAGGAGGGAAATGAGGGGAACATAAGAGAACACTCAAACCAACAAGTATGATCACGCATGTGCTAGATCCATGAACACAAAGGGAGATACAAGATCCAAAGTCAACAACGGACGATACAAGAGGTAACCGGTTCTTCTCCGTGAGGAGGTCTTGAATCCACGGGGGGGATCTTCCCTTAGAAAGGGGGCTTGAATCCAAGGGGATCTTCTCCGAAGAGGCCACAGTCTCTCGCACGGAGGAGATCTGATATGGATGAGCGTATCTCTATCTCACAAATGAGCTAACACAACGCTAACCCTCAAATGGTGGAGGTAGAGGAGTATATATAGTCTAGGGCCACGAAGGGGTAAGTGAGGGCGAAGGGATACATGGGCTCAGCCCGATACACTGTGCATAGACAGGCGTCGGACGTCCGACGGGTACCGGACATCCGGTGGCTCACGAGGGTCTGGTCGTCCGATACTTGTCGCACGTCCGGTGTTTTGGCTCGGTTGACGTGGCGCCGGATTTCCGGAGACGGTCGGACGTCCGGTCGCTAGAGTGTGTCAGACGTCCAGGACTTGTCGGGCATCCGCTCGTTTGGCACGGGTGCGGGATTGTTGGTCGTCCGGTCCGGGCCTGTCGTCTGGTGGGTCTTCAGGTGTCGGACGTCCGGTCCCGACCGGTCGTCCGGTGGCTGGAGCTTCTTCCGTAGCTCTTCTTCTCGTTCCTCGCACTTGGTGTCCTCGCCTTCTTGTCCATGGTCTTCCTGTTGGTTCCTGGTCATGCATAGCACACATGTTTGAGGTAGTAGCCATGTCTCACGTATGGAAAGTGATGGTTCGAACAGGAGCGAGTTCACCTTGTGCCCAATGGTGTATAGATGAGGTCTCGTCTTATGTTCTCTTAGGGCTTGGAGAGTAGTCGGAGTGTACATGGGGATGAACGTGGGATGCTCCGCATCATGCCGGGACCTTCTTCACTTGTGGTGTAGCAACCTTGGATCTCTTGATGTTAGAACAATCTGACACGTCGTCAATGGGTGTCGTGCACTTGGTGGGGGCACGCTTTCCGGACTCTTTGCCGAAGTCCCTATAGTCTCTCATCTTTCCTTTATTTTCCTTGGCGGGAGCTGCTGCCGCCTCTGCCGCGACCGCGTCCCGGTACATCTTGTCCACACAAATAATTGCATCCTTCTCGTCTGATGGGATGGCAATGACTTCCAGCGGCCCAAGTATCTTCAATGTGTTGTAGGCATAGTGGGATGCTGCCATGAACTTGGCCAGAGCCGGGCGTCCAAGAATCCTATTGTATGGCAGGGGGAGATCAACCACATCAAACACAATCCTCTTAGTCCGGTAGTTCAATTCTCCCCCAGATGTAACCGGCAATGTGATTTTTCCCTTAGGACGGCTCCTGCCGGGATTAACTCCCTAAAACATGACGGTAACCTCTAGCTCTTCTTCTCCTATCTGAAGCCTTTTGATGACTGCTGGGTAAATCAGATTTAGCCCGGCCCCGCCGTCCACCAGCAACTTCGTGACCTTGAGGTTGCGGATTGTTGGAGAGACCAACAACGACAAACACCCTACCGCACTGATACGGCTAGGATGGTGTCCCTCGTCAAAGATGATGGGCGTACATGTCCGTTTGAGCCGTTTCTGGGCCTCTGGCGCTTGTTCCATGACATTGACCTCTCTTGCCCATCGTTTGAGCTGCCGGTGAGAAGCGTGCAAAGATGCACCTCCGTCAATGCACAGGGCGTCCATGGCCTTCTGAAAATCCTTGTCACAGGACTCCTCTTCATCCCCCCATCACTCTCATCATCACATGTTTCCTTCTCTCGAACCCTGGCGGGCTTTCCTTGGTTCCGAAAGGGATTGCGGGGGCGGTTTGCTTCACCACCTCGGCCCTTACCGCCAATAACATTCTAACCTTTTTCCTTATCATGCTTCTCATACTCTACTTTATGTTTCTTGACAAGCTGCTCAACTTTATAACACTCTTGAAGGTCGTGGACCTTGGTCCAATGAATCTTGCAGTACGGCCCATCACCCTTCCCAGCTTTCTCGGCGGCAACGGCTTCCCTGCAGTCAGTGCACGCAGCAGCTTCCTTGCCGAGGCCCTGGGCTTTGGCCTTCTTGCCGGTACTAGGCGTACCAGAACCTTGAATAGACATCACTGCTTTATCTCTCTACTTCTTACTATGCTTCTTGCTCTTCTTCTAACTAGCTGATTCATCGTCATGCTATGAATCAGCATTGGTGCAATCTTCCTCTCAGGGCAACTTCCTTCCCTCCTCCATCCGAGCACACTTATCCACCTGTGTGTAAAGCTCCTTCACAGTCTTGGGCAACCGTATGTTCATTTTGGAACGAATACGATGGTTGCACACAATGGACTGGAAGGCAGCTATTACAGCTGCCAGATGAATATTTGGGATATTCCTACAAACTTTGTTGAATCTGTGTAAATACTTACAGAGGGTTTCTCTTTCTTTCTACTGGAGAGTCTGCAAATCGCTAGGCCTGTCGGTTCTTGATCACCACCGGTGAAAGTGTTGTCGGCGTTCTGGGAACGAGGCTCCCCAGACTTGCCTGCGTGCGGCGTGTGGCGTGGCTCAAAGGGGGGCCCAGCACGGCCCATGTTCATCATCACAGACCCAAGACTCTCGCGAGGGGCCAAGCCTCGCGGGGCAGACGACCAGGAGCTTCCTCAGGCACGGCCTCGTCAGGCTGGCTCGCGAGGAGGCAGAGAGATCAAGGCGGGGTACCTCATGAGGTGCCCGTGAAGCAAGCCATGATGACCAAGGGTGCCCGGCGGGTGCCAGCCCGCGCAGTGTCCTCCTTTCCTCTTTGGTGCAAAGGGAGCAAGCGCAGGCGAGAGCATCAAGCAAATGCACCCGTTTTGGTGCAACGAGACCAAGACCAGTCCAACGGAAGGGAGAAAGTCATTGTGGAGCCCAAGCCAGCGTCACCACCAGAGCCTTTGGCAGGCGAGGACCAACTTTAGTCAGGATAAGTGTACCAGATGTTCCCCTTCAAAATGGCCAATTGTTGGCGCCCTTCCCGCTCAATATTTGGGAAGAGGCCCAGGGCCTTTGCCTATAAATAGGACTAGCCACCCCCAGGGTAGGAGGATGGAAATCGGAATCAAGAAGGGAGAATCTAGAAGCCAAGAGAGAAACTAGCTATGATGGAAATAGGAATCAAGAAGGGAGAATCTAGAAGCCAAGAGAGAAACTAGCTATGATGGAAATCGGAATCAATAAGGGAGAATCTAGAAGCCAAGAGAGAAACTAGCTATGATGGAGATCGGAGAGAGAATCGAGAAGAGAGAGAGAGAGAGAGAGAAGGGTGACGGAACTCCTCCTAGCAGTTCATCCCCCCAGCCGAGAATGGACCCTCGCGAGGCTGTTCTTCCTTGTATTGCTCATCATCATCAGCCCAAGAGGCAATCCACCACACCACACACTGGAGTAGGGTATTACACCACAACGGTGGCCCGAACCAGTATAAACCCTGTGTCTCTTGTGCTGTTCTTTCCATAGCTTAGATCTTAGTGAGGCGGAGGGGTGCAGGTAGGTAGAAGGCGAAATCTCCGCGCGCACCCAGTGTTCGAACCTCAAGGGTCTGCCGGAACCCGAAATCCGACATTTGGCGCGCCAGGTAGGGGTGCGCCGGAATTCGTCTTCCACCACCCCGTTCTCCTCTGACCATTGCGTCCATGTCTGACGCTCGTCGGGCCCGCACCGAGCGTCGGGCCGCTCTCGCTTCCCGCATCACCCAGACGGCTCCTGTCGGCGGGCGTCCTCGCCGTTCCCCGTCACCTGCCGTCAACACCCCCACCGGCCCGGCGGGGGACGAGCAGCAAGCGTCGTCTCAGCATCCGTCCGTGCGGCAAGACGGCCGCACCGCTACTCCCTCGCTCACCACAGCCGGTTCTTCGTCCCGCGCGCTCCACGCACCCATGGAGACTCGAGCTGCGCTCATCGCAGCAAACGAGCTCCTGTGCTACCGTCCCATTGATGACGTCTACGAAGAATGGCTCGACCGCGTCGCCGAGCTCGTCCGCGCCGCAGGGGGCTCTCCTGCGCCGTCCGTTCCGCTGCACCGCACCCCGCCCCGCGTGGGCAATGAAGCTTCGGCGGCGCCCCAGCCGCCTCCTCCTCAAGAAGGCGCCATGGCTCCAAGGCGCTTGGCCCCTGGGTGGAACCCGCTCCGTCAGGTGCCAACGCGGCAAGAGCAGAGCTCCCAAGAAGTCCCTCGCCCGCAAGAAGCTGCCCGGGCGCTCCCTGCTCCAGCACGTCGCGACCATGCTCCTGCTGCCGCACGTCAAGACCCCGCGCTGCTCCCAGCTGCAGCGCGTGGGGACATGCAAGACCAAGCTCTCCGTCACCAAAGGCCTCCCGTGGCCACAGCAGGCTGCCGTGCCTTCACCACCGAGCTATGCAGCATCGCGTGGCCCGGCAAGTTCAAGCCAGACCTGCCTCCTCGTTACGACGGCACGACAGACCCTGCGGAGTTCCTCCAGCTCTATGAGCTGGGCATCGAAGCTGCCAACGGAGATGAGAAGGTCATGGTGAACTAGTTTCCCATGGCGCTCAAGGACGGGGCCCGCACCTGGCTCCTGAACCTGGCTCCAGGCATGATCTCCTCCTGGGACGAGATGCGCACCCGCTTCATCGCCAACTTCCAAGGAAGTCGCGACCGGCCACCCGCCATGAGCGACATGCACCCCATCAAGCAACAACCCGGAGAGACCCTGCAGAAGTACATCCAGTGCTTCAACAACGCACGCCTCAAGAT
Source organism: Triticum dicoccoides (assembly GCF_002162155.2). NCBI lineage: Eukaryota > Viridiplantae > Streptophyta > Magnoliopsida > Poales > Poaceae > Triticum > Triticum dicoccoides. Next base: position 308,334,019 of record NC_041384.1, read on the forward strand.
TCCCAAGGTGACTAAGGAGGCCATCATCTCAGCCTTCTCCGACAGCGTGCGCGATGTCAAGATGAAGGAGGAGCTGGCGATGCATGAAGACCTGTGCACTTCCTTGGAGCTGTTCAACTTGGCAACCAAGTGCGCCAGGGCTGAGGAAGGGCGTCCCTCCCTCCTCGAGCTGCCTGCCGCAGACCCAGAAGAGAAGAAGCCCAAGGCCAAGGATGTGAAGCACACGGGGGCTGCCGTGCTCGTGGCAGAACCAGACACCAAGCGGGGCAGAGATCAGCCTGAATCTCCCAAGGGCTGTCGGTACTGTGTATACCACGACCTCCACACCCACAACACCAACGAATGTCAAGAGCTCCGAGCCATGCGAGAAGGAAGGATCGGCCGTCGCCCCGACCGCGGTGACCGGGACTACGGTCGAGGAGGAGGAAGGAATGCAGGACGCTAGGAAGACTGCGGCCCGCGCCAAGGGTGGCGCGATCAACCTCGCGAGGATCGCTGGCAAGACCCGCCTCGCGAGGGAGACTGGAGGGATCAACCTCGCGAGGATCGCCCGCAAGGTAACGCAGGCCTCCCTCCGCTGCCGTCGCAGCCAAGGAGAAACGAGGACCGCCATCAGGACGAGGGGGTTGGAGGCTTCCAGGAGCCGCGCGCGATCGCCTGCATCCTGGGCGGGGCTCAAGCCCCAGCCTCTCAACGCATCTTCAAGTAGTTCGCCCGCGAAGTGAATGCACTCCTCCCCAAGCTCAAATCCACGCGCCCTCTCAGGTGGTCGGCGTGCGCCATCACGTTCAGCTCAGCAGATCAGCTCAAGTGTGCGGCTACAGCCGGAGTCCTCCCGATGCTTTCTCTCCCCAATCATCAGCAACATGGTGGTCACCAGGACCCTCATCGATGGCGGGGCAGGGCTCAACATCCTGTCCGTGGAAACATTCAACAATCTCCAAGTGCCCTACAACCAGCTTCAGCCAACCAAGCTTTTCTCCGGAGTCACCGACGGCTCCACGGTCCCGATTGGGCAGGTCCGCCTCCCTGTCACCTTCGGGGAACGCGACAACTACTGCACCGAGCTCATCGACTTCGACGTCGCTCACATTCGCCTGCCGTACAACGCCATCCTTGGGTACCCAGCGCTGGCCATGTTCATGGCCGTAACTCACAACGTCCTCAAGATGCCAAGAAGTGGCGGAGTCATCGCGGTGCCCTGTGAAGAGAAGGACGCGGTGTGTTCCCTGGAACGAGCCTTTCAGGCCGCATCACTGGAAGACCCAGATCACGGAAGAAGGAGGCTTCCCGAGACCACCCCCAAGAAGAAGAAGACATCGTCCGGCCCGGCCCCTTAGGGCCCGCGCCTGCCCAGGGGGAACCTCCCTCCATCGCATAGGAAAGCGCGCCCGGTGCCCTCCTCAGGTAGGGCTCGGGGGCTCTCCCCTGGAGGGCCACCGACCTGGCTAAGGTCACGAGGGAGGTGCTTGGGCACCACATGGAGGCGTGTTTCGAAGCACGTTTCCCTCAAGAAGGAGTAAGGCAAGGAGAGCCAGACCCTCAGGAGTTCGTCAGCAAGGCCATTCAGGAGCTACAGGAGTCAAGAGTCATGAAAGACGGCCGCCGCCTACCAGCTGTGGCTCCCCATCCAGGCGAGGATGGTGGGCTGCACGTATGCATCGACATACCAGGGCTCAATCGAGTCGCCGAGCACCTCTGGGCCTCGCGAGTGGGGTGCTGCGAAGGTCCACCACACAGCTATGTTCGCATGCCTTACGGCTTGCCGAACGCGGCTGCCACGTACCAGCGCCTCATGAGGGGTCTCATGGAGGCTCAAGAGGCCAGGCGTTCCTTAGCCCTGGCGGAGATGGAGATGGTCCACGAGGAGCCACCAGCGCCTCTAGAGCCTCCCGAGGCCCCTGGGCCTTGGGGCTCGTGAGGATCGGCTTCCGCAGCCCACCAGTTTGCTACACCAACACTCCTTCGTCCTCAACATCATCAGGTGACATCTTTCAAGTTTCATTTCCAGCTGGGAGCGCCCCCCAGGGCTGCATTATTCCCAGGCTGCGTGGGTCCGTCCCTACGGCATGTATCCTTTTTATTTCATGTTGTTAGCTTACTTTGTTGGGGGTGCCCCACGGGCTGCATCATCCCCAAGTCGCTCGGGCCTGACCCAGTGATGTCCGCCTTCCCAGCATATATTTGAATGAATCCACTCCTTCGCGGCTAATGTGTTTGACCTAGTTGCCCGCTCAAATGACGCCAACTGACGGAGCTGCTCCCAAACGGCACGACGCTTGCGCATGGGTCCGTCCCTACAACACCGACAAACCTGAATGGCTGAGCTCTGGCCGCGGCAGCCCCGCATGGCACCACCTCGTCAAGCCTTCAGTGCCTCATCGCCCCTCGGAAGCAACCAACGGCTGACTGTCAATTGTCATGGCAACCCCTCGTTCTTTCTATGATGGGTCTACAGGATCTCCTAAAGGAGCTGCGTCAGGCGAGGCTCTTGCGGTGTCTCCTTCACTCTCATCTGCGCGAACCGCTTGCACGTTAAAGGGGGGTGCCTGAGCATCACGACTCAGGGCTCCTACTGGCTCTCCAGCCGTCACCCTCTGGCCTTGTCCACGGCATCGCGACCTGGCATACCAGCGACGGCTGAGACTCGCTCGAGGGCCGGGACCCGAGGACATAGAGCAGAAAGGGGAGCAAAGGCGAGAGGGGAGGGACACACGAGGACCTCGCCGAGCAACCTCGCGCCTGCCGATGCACGGACCCGGCGACACACCAGAGAGCGGTCCCTGATTCTCAAGATAAGTCACCACCCGGAAGCACCAGCTACCGTGGCACCATCCCCGCACCTAATGCAATCCCGTGTTATCGACGCCGCTCTCCTTTCTCAACAAACGACGGCTGCTTGAGCGCCAAAGGGTACCTCCTGAGCATCGCGACTCAGGGGCTCTTACCGGACCTCGGGTCGCTCACCTCCTGGCCTTGACCACGGCATCGCGACCTGGCATACCAACAACGACTGAATTCGCCTTGGGACTGGGACCTGTCGGCGCAGAGCACCAAGCCCTCGTGAGGTTCGAAAGGGAGGACTGAGCTAAGACGGAATGAGCAACTCGCAAAATTCCACGACAAGGGTTATATTAACAAACAAGATCACATGCACCTTACAAGCCCTCACGGGACGCGTCTTTGATTCCTTGCAGGGAACAGATCCTAAAAGGACACTAACTACATGCGCCCCTGCGAAAGACGCCATCGTCAACAGCGGGCCGTCAAGCACCGGCACCAACCCCATCCAGATCAGAGTCGGTGACGGCCTGACGAGCCCGCCCTGCTCCAGGAGCGGCGTCGGCTCAGGGGCTCGTAGCTATCATCGCTTGTCTCTGGAGTCGCGAAGAGCTCACCAGAGTCGCTGGACCCTCCGCCGCCTCCTCCGCCTGAGCAGCCGCCAAGGGAGCGGTCGGCGGGACCTATCCTCGCCGTAGCAGGGTCCCGACCACCTCTCCCGGGGCAGCACTCCAGCCGGCGCCCGTTCGCATCGAAGACCTTGAAGAACATCACCGAAGCACCGTCGTACTCCAAGTGGATCGCGAAGGCGCCTCTTGTCCTGCAAACCCGGGCGATTTCGCTCCAGCCTCGAGTCATGAAGACCTCGCCCGGGGCAACGACCGTGACCTCCGCCTCGGTCGCGAGTGTCGGATTTCGGGTTCCGGCAGACCCTTGAGGTTCGAACACTGGGGTGCGCGCGGAGATTTTGCCTCCTACCTACCTGCACCCCTCCGCCATGCTAGGATCTAAACTAAGGAAAGAACAACCCAAGAGACACAGGGTCTATACTGGTTCGGGCCACCGTTGTGGTGTAATACCCTACTCCAGTGTGTGGTGTGGTGGATTGCCTCTTGGGCTGATGATGATGAACAATACAAGGAAGAACAGCCTCGCGAGGGTCTGTTCTTGGCTGGGGGGGTGAACTACTGAGAAGAGTTTAGTCACCTTTTCCTCTCTATCTCTTCCTCTCTCTCTCTCTCTCACTTCCGACCTCCCCCTTGCTATGTGGGTGGCTGGTCCTATTTATAGAGGCCCTGGTCCTCTTCCCAAATATCGAGCGGGAAGTGAGCCAACAATGGCGGGCTAATTTGAAGGGGGACAGCAAGTATCAGCTATCCTGACAAAAGTAGTCTTCGCCTGCGCAAAGCTCTGGTGATGACGCCGTCTTGCGCTCCACGGTGACCTCCGTCTCGTAGTCCTCCTGGTCTTGGTCTCATTGCACCGAAATGGTAACCTTTGCCTGATGGCTCGGTACTCCGCGGCTGCGCTTGCCCCCTTTGCACCAAAGAGGAAAGGAGGATGCTGCGCGGGCTGGCACCCGCCTGGCGCCCTGAGTCGTCATGGCTTGCATCATGGGCACCTCATGAGGTACCCCGCCTTGATCTCTCCACCTCCTCGTGAGCCAGCCTGACGAGGCCGTGCCTGAGGAAGCTCCGCGTCGTCCGCCCCACGAGGCTTGGCCCCTCGCGAGGGTCTTGGGTTTGTGTTGGTGAAGACGGGCCGTGCTGGGCCCCCCTTTGAGCCACGCCGCAGGCCATAGGCAGGCAAGTCTGGGGACCCCCATTCCCAGAACACCGACAGCGAGGGTGCTGCAGCCGGCGTGCTGCAGCCAAAGCTCCAGGAGTTCTCCCTGCGGGATGATGGAGGGGAAGAAGGGAGGAAGGCGAATCCAAGACTGAGGAGGCATGGCGGCGTGGAGCACGAACTCTCGGGAGGAGCCCTCGGTGTGGACCCCAGGTGGGACGACCCACACCTTCGTGACCCGTCGGTGCCGACGGCGGCGCCGCCCGTGGCGATCGGCATCGACTCCTTCAGAGCCCTCGATGTGGGCGTACAAGGGAAGCGGGAACCCCGGCGGTGGCCGCTCGCACCAGGGCATCGATACCACCTGATGGGCCCCCTCATCCCGGCTGTGGAGGGCGAGCCGTTTCTTCGGCGGGAGCGGGTCTGGTTCCTCTCGGGGAGCCTTTCCCTACTCTGCCGTCGAGAACCAGCAGATCGGAGCCATCGCAGCAAGACAGAGCAAGGACCGGGAAGAAGGAGAAGCAAGAAGGGATGGACTGTAAGGGCGCGCGCCGTTCCGTACTTATGGCCGGCGAACGCCAACCGCCGACCTCCACGATTGCAGGTAATCATGACCCGCTTTGCATGCAGGGACTTGTCCAATCCATGCAGTTGCCAAGGCGCCGTGGGGAAGTGGAGACGCGCACGTCCAATCAACCGACACGCAGCGCCCAAGGCCGCAGGCTGTTAGGGCCCGCGGCACTTCGCCCTTGCCCTTTCGCCTCCCTGCACGGCCAAGTCCGGGCGCGCCTTGGGCCCGGGGGCTACTATCGGTGTTCTGGGAATGGGGGTCCCTAGACTTGCCTGCCTGCGGCCTGCGGCGTGGCTTAAAGGGGGGCCCAGCATGGCCCATCTTCATCAACACAGACCCAAGACCCTCGCGAGGGGCCAAGCCTCGCGGGGCGGACGACATGGAGCTTCCTCAGGCACGGCCTCGTCAGGCTGGCTCGCGAGGAGGCGGAGAGATCAAGGCGGGGTACCTCACGAGGTGCCCGTGACGCAAGCCATGACGACCAAGGGTGCCAGGCGGGCGCCAGCCCGCGCAGTGTCCTCCTTTCCTCTTTGGTGCAAAGGGAGCAAGCGCAGGCGAGAGCATCAAGCAAAGGCACCCGTTTCGGTGCAACGAGACCAAGACCAGTCCAACGGCAGGGAGGAAGTCATTGTGGAGCCCAAGCCAGCGTCACCACCAGAGACTTTGGCAGGCGAGGACCAACTTTAGTCAGGATAACTGTACCAGATGTTCCCCTTCAAAATGGCCAATTGTTGGCGCCCTTCCCGCTCAATATTTGGGAAGAGGCCCAGGGCCTTTGCCTATAAATAGGACTAGCCACCCCCAGGGTAGGAGGATGGAAATCGGAATCAAGAAGGGAGAATCTAGAAGCCAAGAGAGAAACTAGCTATGATGGAAATTGGAATCAAGAAGGGAGAATCTAGAAGCCAAGAGAGAAACTAGCTATGTTGGAAATCGGAATCAATAAGGGAGAATCTAGAAGCCAAGAGAGAAACTAGCTATGGTGGAGATCGGAGAGAGAATCGAGAAGAGAGAGAGAGAGAGAAGGGTGACTGAACTCCTCCTAGCAGTTCATCCCCCCAGCCAAGAACAGACCCTCGCGAGGCTGTTCTTCCTTGTATTGCTCATCATCATCAGCCCAAGAGGCAATCCACCACACCACACACTGGAGTAGGGTATTACACCACAATGGTGGCCTGAACCAGTATAAACACTGTGTCTCTTGTGCTGTTCTTTCCATAGCTTAGATCTTAGCGAGGCGGAGGGGTGCAGGTACGTAGAAGGTGAAATCTCCGCACGCACCCCAGTGTTCGAACCTCAAGGGTCTGCCGGAACCCGAAATCTGAGAAGCGTCAATGAACTCATGGCAAAGGTCAGCCCATGACGAAATGGAGTTCTCCTGCAAGTGTATCAGCCAAGACCTCACTTTGGACTTCAGGGCCAAAGGGAAGTAGTTGGCAAACACCTTCTCATCTCTTCCCCTGGCAGCCTTAACGACAATGGTGTAGATGCTCAGGAACTCTATCGGGCTCAGCCTCCCGTTGTACTTCTCAGGTATCTCCGGCTTCAACGTGCAAACTGATAGCCAACAGACTTGCTGCAGCTCTCGTGTAAAGGCAGGGCAGCCAACCTCGAAGGGCAGGCACCCGCCAAAAATGAGCGCAGGCTCGTCAACATTGAGGCCGTCGTACCCGTCGGTCCAGCGGAGGTCGTCGCGGTGTTGCTCGACGACGCAGACGTCTCCTCTCCTCCTATCCTCCAGGGCTTGACGTTGGCCTGGACATGCTCGAGGATTAGAAGAAGCCATCGAGACATCATTGGGATCTTTATTCGGTTGTGCTCGCGTTGGCTGCCGTGGTGGGGACTGCACTGTAGGGATGGCCACTTCTGTGCAGTCAGCAACACAAGTTGTTGCTGTCGCTTGGGGAGGTCGTGGGGGACTAGCTCGTTGTGAGCACCCAGCTTTAGCGAAACCGAGCAGGCTTTGGATGGTAGCACACCATTTGTCCATCTGCTCGGCCGCTGGCAGAAACCTCAGCAGCAGCTGAGCTCGCGCCATGGCCTCCGAAGTCGTACTTGTCATGGATGTTGATGAAGTGGATCATACCGTCGCTCGGCTCCTCACATTGCCAGCGGCGGTAATGCTATGCCCCTGCTATCGCTGCGGGGCGACCACCTGGACATGGTGCGACGAGGGCGCTCGGGGGGCCAGTGACTCTGTCGGGCGTAGCGGCTTGGTCGGCCTATCCTGGGGAAGGTGCACACACCACGACCGCACCCGCGGCGGGAGCGGCCGGAGGGTGGCGGTCTGCCCTGATCCGAACGTTGTTGCTGTGGATGTGCCCGTCGACGGGGACAGGGGTGCGTATGGGGTGACCCCATCACCCGTACCTTGCAGAGCGTGACCATCGACGTGTTGCTGATGTGGTTCTCCTCCGGTACCCCTGCTCCTACGGCGGCTGCGGGAGGAGTGGCGACGGTGCTGCCTGCTTCAACCGCTTCCCCAGCAGCGTCTGCTTCCCCCCTGCGCTTCCGCGACCCCCGCAGCATTGGAGGCCGCGGGCGGCGGAGCCTTCGAGGTGGATGGGTGAGCTAAAGGGTCAGGCTTCTTCTTGGGCGCCATGGTCGATGGCGTCACCAAAGACGAAGATGGCGATGAAGATGAAGTCGATGCGCTGCGCACGCCTTCAGGTTTGCGCAAGCGAGCCCCCCCCCCCTACCTGGTGCGCCAAAGATGTCGCGGGAAGCCACGACCACCTATGGAATCAAGAGGTCCCTTGCTGGTTTGTCAAGGGGCGACATGTTGCACAAAGAGCAGACCAGCATGGGGCTGCGTGGCAGAGATTATGCGGGCAATTTACCCAGGTTTGGGCTGTCGTGAGGCGTAAAACCCTACTCCTGCTTTGGTAGATTGATGGTGGAAGAGGTGGTGGTGGCGCATAGTAGACTTGCCCGGCAGGGGTTACCTCAGGCAGCAACGACTACGCGCGTATGGGTTTGTGAGTTATCAAACCTTCTAACCCTTTCTACGGTTGCCATGGGCCTTGTTTTATTGATCAAGGCGTAAGCACAGTGGCATAGTAGTCATTATGCACTGATAAGATGGCAAATAGTGCTATCATACCAAACTCTGTGGGTTGACAGGGTGCATTAAATGCACCACCTCACGTCACATCTTTGGTTGCCCGGCAAGGCTTGATGGGCTATCTTTCCAGCTCTGCGATTGTTCTCTTGACACATCGCAGGACATGTGTCATCTATAGGTTTCTTCTGTAGGAAACGACTGCCATGTGGCGAATGTCTACAACTTAATTACTCTGCGGCTTGACACCACATTGATCTATGACGTGGGTCGTGGTGGAGTGGTTGGTGAGGCGGTTCTGCCTTCGTGAGCCCCGGCTGGCCTTCCCGGGGTGCTTTGGTTGTCTGCTTCTGGGGGTGGCCTCGCTCCTTGCCGTGCTTGCCTTCCCGGCAAGGGAGGCTTTTCTCTTATGATATCTTGCTTCCTTGGCTTGATCTTGGTCCCTCTGATCTGCATGTTGGTCCTCTGAATCTCTTAGGTCGTTGTATTCTGACTTGGTGTGGTGCTTCAATCTTGTTCCAGTGCCTATGCACAGTATGGGCGAAAGACCCAGGGTTTGTTGCACCGACATGTAGAAGCATATGTTCCTTTCTCATAATAATTTTCAGTAGCATCATGAATGAATCGAACAATATAACTATCACACAAATCAATCTTTTCATGATCTACAAACATAGCAATTTTATTACTCTCCACATAAGAAAAATTCTTCTCATTCATTGTAGTGCGAGCAAACTCAACAAAATAACTATCATGTGAGGCATAATCCAATCGAAAATTAAAATAATGATGACAAGTTTCATGGTTATCATTATTCTTTATTGCATACATGTCATCACAATAATCATCATAGATAGCAACTTTGTTCTCATAATCCATTGGAACCTCTTCCAAAATAGTGGAATCATTACTATATAAAGTCATGGCCTCTCCAAATCCACTTTTATTATTATAATAATAAGATTCAACACCCTCCAAAATAGTGGGATCATTACTTCATAAAGTTGGCACTCTTCCAAACCCACTTTCATCAACATAATCAACATAAATAGGAGGCATGCTATGATCATAATAAATCTGCTCATCAAAACTTGGGGGACTAAAAATATCATCTTTACCAAACATAGCATCCCGAAGCTTATGGCTTTGTATATCATTAGCATCATGGATATTCAAAGAATTCATACTAATAACATTGCAATCATGCTCATCATTCAAAGATTTAGTGCCAAACATTTTAATGCATTCTTCTTCTAACACTTTGGCACAATTATCGGAATCCTTATTTTCATGAAAGACATTAAAAAGATGAAGCACATCAGGCAACATCAATTCCTTTTTTTAGTTTTCTTTTAAAGAATAAACTAGTGATAAAAACAAGAAACTAAAAGATTCGACTGCGAGATCTAAATATATACCTAAAAGCGCTAACCTCCCCAGCAACGGCGCGAGAAAAGAGCTTAGTTGACGGGGTTTTAGTGCCTCTTACCTAGCCTCCCCGGCAACGGCACCGGGAAATAGCTTGATGTCTATTACCCAACATTATCCTTGTAGACGTTGTTGGGCCTCCAAGTGTAGAGCTTTGTAGGATAGTAGCATATTTCGCTCAAGTGGATGACCTAAGGTTTATCAATGCGTGCGAGGCGTAGGATGAAGATGGTCTCTCTCAAACAACCCTGCAACCAAATAACAAAGAGTATCTTGTGTCCCCAACACACCCAATACAATGGTAAATTGTATAGGTGCACTAGTTCGGTGAAGAGATGGTGATACAAGTGCAATATGGATGGTAGATATAGGTTTTTATAGTCTAAAAATATAAAAACAGCAAGGTAACAAGTAACAAAAGTGAGAGAAAACGGTATTGCAATGCTTGGAAACAAGGCCTAGGGTTCATACTTTCGCTAGTGCATGTTCTCTCAACAGTGATAACATAATTAGATCATATAACAATCCCCCAACGTGCAACGAAGAGTCACTCCAAAGTCACTAATAGCAGAGAACAAACGAAGAGATTATTGTAGGGTACGAAACCACCTCAAAGTTATTCTTTCTGATCGATCTATTAGGCAATTCCTATAAGTGTCACAAACAGCCCTAGAGTTCGTACTAAAATAACACCTTAAGATACACATCAAACAACACCCCAATGTCACCTAGATACTCCAATGTCACCACAAGTATCCATGGGTTTGATTATACGATATGCATCACACAATCTCAGATCCATCCATTCGAACCAACACAAAGAACTTCAAAGAGTGCCCCAAAGTTTCTAACGGAGAGTCAAGACGAAAACATGTGCCAAGCCCTATGCATAAGTTACAAGGTCACAGACCCCGCAAGTTGATCACCAAAACATACATCAAGTAGATCACGTGAATATCCCATTACCACCACAGATAAGCACATGCAAGACACACATCAAGTTTTATCAAATCCATAAAGACTCAATCTGATAAGATAACTTCAAAGGAAAACTCAATCCATTACAAGACAGTGGAGGGGGAGAAACATCATAAGATCCAACTATAATAGCAAAGCTCGCGGTACATTAAGATCGTGCCATATCAAGAACACATAACTACTGGTACATACCCCGAGCCCCGAGGGTGAACTACTCCCTCCTTATCATGGATAGCGATGGGATGATGAAGATGGCCACCGATGATGGTTTCCCCCGCCGGTAGGGTGCCGGAATAGGGTCCCGATTGGTTTTTGGTGGCTATAGAGGCTTGCGGCAGCAGAACTCTCGATCTAGGTTCTGTTCTAGAGGTTTGGGGATATATAAGAGGTTTTGGCATTGAGAACAAGTCAGGGGAGTCCACGAGGGGCTAACAATGTCGGAGGGTGCAGCCTAGGGGGTGGGGGCACCCTCCATCCTTGTGGAGGCCTTGGGACTCCTCTGGTGCATCTCTAGTACTCCGTGGGATTCTTTTGGTCCAAAAACAATCGTCGTAAAGTTTCAGGTCATTTCAACTCCATTTGATATACCTTTTCTATAAAACTGAAAAACAAGGAAAAAAACAGAAACTGGCACTGGGCTCTAGGTTAATTGGTCAGTCCCAAAAATCATATAAATAGCATATAAATGCATATAAAACATCCAAGATTGGTAATATAATAGCATGGAACAATCAAAAATTATAGATAAGTTGGAGACGTATCAGGGTAGCGATAATGAACGGTGATAGCATTAATGGGATGACAATCAGAAGACATCCGAAAACTACCATCTTTCTTAGGCATGAGGATAACCGGAATGGTACAAGGACTTAAGTTTTCACGTACATGCCCATTATCAATGATGTGTTGTACTTGCCTTTCTATTTCCTTGGTTTGTTCGGGGTTGACGCGATAGGGTGCCTTGTTTGATAATGGTGCACAGGGCATGTGGTCGAGTCGGTGTTCAATTCCACGTAGAGGAGGTACTCCCGGAGGTAGCTCAACGGGGAAGACGTCCTTGAATTCCTGTAATAGATTAGACAATGCTAAAGGTAGATGGTGAGAGGTGTTAGTACTTGTCGCTTCGTCCTTGCACAATAGGACATAGTGCATAACACTTGATGGGTTCTCACACACTTGTCTCATCTCACTTTTGGTAGCTAGAAGCACTAAGTTCTTCTTCTCACTCATCATGGAGGCACTCATTTTTGGCTTGTGGTGCTCACTCTCTTTCTGGTGCCTCGCTCTCTAACTATTCTCTCCATGATGGGTGGTTGCTTGTTTGTCAGTGATCACTTGGCTTGGTGACATAGGTCATAGCACGTATTCCTTTCCCTTCATCTTGAAGCTATAATGATTGGTTCGCCCATTGTGGATGACGTTGCAGGTCGAATTACCAAGGTCGTCCAAGTAAGAGATGGAACATGGACTTTGGAACCGCATCACTTGAATGTTGTTGTTCGCATACGGACATGTCACCGTGTACCCTCGATGCTAGGGATGATGCACCGCAGGTCGCGTCGAAGGAGATCTGACTGGCAGCGCGATACGCAGGACAGCCGGCAGATGCTTTTGTAGACCCGAAGCACCGCTTGCCCGGGAGGGACCCTGTCGGGGCTCGCGGCGGCTATGGGCTGCTCCAGGTCGATTTGCTCGCCCCTAGAGCCTCGTGGATCCGCAGCCCTCCAGCATGAAGAACTAGCGAAGAACGAGAAGAAAGATACAAAGGAGAGATAAAAGGTAGATGAACACGAAAAAGTAGTAGATGTGTTTGTTCGATTGGTGTTGTTTCAATTGGCCGTCACCCCCAACATATATAAGAGGCGGCTGGACTTCCCATACAAGCAAAGGAATTATCTAGGCTTTCCTTACATGAAAATTACATCAATTCACGTCCAAAACCCTAGTCAAATTCGGAATGGTTTTATCCGAACTTTCCAAAACTGTTCGGTTTAAACTGGCTGTACTTTGAGGGTCCTTTTTGTGGTGACAAATGACCCCAGATGGAAACGAGCCCAAAAGAAATCTTCACCGTTTCGATGAGACGAACAACTTTCATGTTGAACGTTTTTTCATCAGAGGTCATCTCGAGGGTCAAATTGCTCGTGCAAGACAGCTAATTATTCACGCAGCACATCAGACATACCCACATATGTGGCTGGTTCCGGGCGTCATATTTTTGCTCGCTGGAGGGTCGCCCTGTGCGGGCTCTAACTTTTGCATATGACCTCAGATTGAGACGATCTTTATATCAAAATCTATCATTTCGACGAGACAAAGACAATTCATGTAAATCAGTTTTCAATATGGGGCAGTCTTGGGGGCGTAATCAGCCAAATAGTGTTCTGAATACAAAATCTGAGTACTTCGAACACAACTTCGGCCTTAGAGATGAGACCGGATGACTATGGCCCAAATATCAAAGTTTTTCCTTTTGACAATACGGAACTTTCTCACTTTGAGCACTTCTCCATTTGAGGCCGTCTTAATTAAGTTCTTCGTTGTGCCAAAATCTGGTGTCAACATCTGCCAGAGTGTCAGTGTACAAAAGTAGGGGCTCTCCTTTTGCATCCCTTTACTTGTGCACGGGTAGTCAGAGCCGCGCCCACGGCCGCACTGAGTAGGGCAGAAGAGGGATGCCAGAGCGCAAGACAGCCAGAGCAACGCCAAGACCAGGGGCGCAAAGGGAGCAAGGGGGCGAGGCGGACTCCCCCGGCGAGATTCTTGCCGGCGTGGCTTCCGCAGCCCTGGCAAGATCCTTGTCGGGGCAGCTTGCCTGACGCCAGCAGAGCGCGCCACCCTTGAGCCCAAGGGTTTACGATGCCATCAGCCACATCAAAACCAAGGCTTGGGAGGCACCTCCATGGTGGCATGCAGATCTTTGTAGAGATCATAAATACGCAAGATTGTATGAGAACCAGAAGAAGACAATCCTTGGCGAGATCCTTGCCAAGGAAATCCATGAGACACCCGGCAAGATCCTTGCCGGGGACGACTGCGTTGCCATGGCAAGACCCTTGCCGGGCCCTGACCAAAACCCTTGCCGAGGACATCTGTGGGGCCGCAGTCAGGCCCACGTCTGCCAAGACTCCACCGCCGCTCCCATGCAGCTGCTAGCTCAACCAGCTGGGCAGGCATCTGCGTGGCAGCATGCGGCCTCCACACTGACTCAGCAAGCACCTACGTGGTGGCATGCAGATCTTCGTGGAGGCTCCGCCATCACGCCAGCCCACGAGCCAACCAACGTGGCGCTACAACGCCTCGTCAGCTCAGACGCGTGTCAGAGCTAGGCGAGGCGGCGACAGCTGGGACGAGCTTCCTTACCATCCCCGATAAAGCAAGAGGGGCACGTAGGCAGCGCATTAAATGTGTTTGTCCGACGGTGCCAGAGGATAGACTCAGCCATGATGCACCTTTCCACCTCCTGTTTGCCACTACGGCGACCCCTTTTGTCTATAAAAGGAGGCCCGAGGTGTACTAGAGGGGGATTCAGATCTTTGGAACTAGAGAGACACCGTAGCTCGTTCAAGAACTCAAGAACGCTCAAATATACATCAAAGAAGGACTATGGTATTAGGCATCTCCGCGGCCTGAACCTAGGTAAACGATCCTTGTGCTGACTGCCAGACCTGCTCTTTGCACAACCCCGTGCTCTCCAACTATACAAGGGATCCCAGTGACCCCATAGGTTTTGTTTCCCATTGACACAGAGTCGCTAAGACTTTGTACCTTGTAGGGATGAAGATGCTTCATCTTGACCAATTGTAGCTTGGAGCATAGTTCTTCATTTGCCAAGCTCTGGCAACTTCCTCCGTCGATGATGACCTTCACGGATCTTCCATTGGTGCCCGCCTTGCTGTGGAAGATGTGGCAACATTGATCTTCGTCTTGCTAGTGTTGAAGTGTCAAGACCTTGGATACAACGAGAGCAGGGCTTGAATCATTTTCACAAAGGACTTGGTCATCTTCATCTTCATTCATGTGCCGGTGCATGGCCACGTGCTCAATCCCTTCCATTTCTTTCTCACTCATCGAGTCATAGGTGCTGTCGTCATTGGCGATCATGGTGCGCAGAGTGGGGCACTCAAATGTCTTGTGGCCTTGGCCTTGACATGTGAAGCATTTGATGAAACTTGTCTTGACGGTCTCGTCCCGTGAGTTGTAGATGATGAAGCTCTCGGCTTGAAGTTGCATGTAGTAGGAAGATGACTTGAAGATGTAGAAGTTTTCTTCTAACTTGACTTGTTGCCATTGCTTGAATAAGGTCTGGTTGAGGTAGAAGGCGTTGTAGTCATTGAAGCTTGAGTGTATGAAATGTATGTCTTCGAAGATTACATGGCATACTTGTAGTCATATTGCATTTGTCGCTCCACCTTGGTATCTTGGTGCACTAGCTCGAGGAGGTTCTTGTACGGTTTAAAACCTGCAATCTTCTTGATAGAATGGTTGAGTCCATTCAAAAATCGTGTCATGGTTTGCTCCTCTTCTTCCGTGACATTTACTCAAATTATGGCAATATCCATTTCCTTGTAGTACTCTTCAACGGACTTGGTGCCTTTCTTGAGGAGTTGCAATTTCTTGAAGAGGTTGCAACTATAGTACGTGGGTAGAAAACGCGCTCGTGTGACATCCTTCATTTGAATCCATGTTGTGATGGGTGGGTTACCTTTTGCTTCTCGCCTCTCAATGACTTGCTCCCACCAAATGAGACAATGTCATGGAACTCAAGAGATGCCATGACAATCTTCTTTTATTCTTCATAGTTGTGCAAGCGAAAGATCTTGTCAACTTTCAATGCCCATGAAAGGTAGTCTTTGGGGTCGTTGCTTCCATACAACTTAATGGTGAACTTGAGCTTGCTGTAGCATTGCTCATTATTTCGTTGTTGTTGAGGGGGATGTCTCTCTTGTCGTGGTGGAGGGTCTTGAGCCGCTTGCTCCTCGTGCTCCACTTGATTGTTTTCTCGTTGAGGTTGTGTAATTCTAGCATTGTTTCTTGTTTCTTTGTGTTCCTCAAGATGTGCAGCTTCTTCTTGTCGCTCTCGTCGGAGGGCCTCTTCTTGTAGACGTACTTGGCAGTTGTGCTCATTGATAACTCTTGTTAATTCACGTAGAGCACGTTGGGCTTCAAGGGCATGCTCCTCATGATGGTGTTGCTCTTGTTGAGGGGTCGTCTCCATCTTGATGTTCTTGTTGGTATTGGTGTATTTGAGCTTGCTCTTGGACTGGTGGTTCATTAGGTTGTCGCCGTAGGTGCTCATGCTCTCGGAGGCAGCCTTGTAAACCATTTCCATGGAATGGGTTTTGTGTAGCTTGATGATCTCCATGGTCTTGGTGATGTTGTGGACGTGCTCATGGAGGACTTGCTTCCAAAGAGGTGTACGGGGAATGTCAGGGATGTGGAAGAAGGGTTCACCAACAAGGCACGAATCTCCTCCATTTGGTTGGAGATCTTGTGGTCGAGGTAGTCTCTTGTATATTTCTTGGATTGTCGCAAGTCGGTGGCGAGTAGGTCCATGCGTTCGCTCAACGCTTCATTCTCTTGATGCAAAGCTCTCTACGCCGAAGAGGTGGTTCTTAGTGACGTAGTTGTTTGGGTCCTCATCTTGCTTGATGAAGAGTGGATTCGAGGAAGTAGTTAGCCTATCCATCATCTCAAGAAAGTATGTGAGTGGAAGAAAGGAACAAACTATACCAAATGTACCTTATCCAATGTTGAAAATGGATCAATGATCACTCAAATTCTAGCAAGGAAATAACACAATTGGTACTGGATCTTGTCGATTTCTCACATCTACACAAAGAAGGCTTTTGGAGTAGCTTGGTGAGGGTGGTGGCACAAAATTTATGCAATTGTTAGCAAGATTCAAATAGTTTTGAAAAAGATTCGCAAATTTGCAAATGTAACAAGTAGACAATAGCAAAATGTGGCACACGGAAACACACACACAGATAGATAAATGGGGTCATGCAACCAAGGAATGAGCTCAAAATGTGGAATCCACAGAAAATGCTCTTGTTGCACAACACAAGAGAGATGCTAGTAGGATTGCTCAATAGGCGGATACCGACTTGTGCACAACCAACAAAGCAAAAATGCAACAACTTCAATCCAAGTATGCTATATGTGTATAATGTTCCGGTGGTATGATCGAAGATGATAGAGTATGACAATATTTAGTGAGATTTAGTATGATGCTATGGTTCTTACTTACAAGCTCTTTGCTTATCTTTTCTTTTGCTTGAAAGCTTGTGGGTCTTTCTCTTTGATCTCTTTCTTTGGCCACTTATGCAAAACTTCACAAACCAAGATAGCAATTGTGTGTGCGGAACAAAGATGTTACATTAGTGATGACAATATTATACCAAGATGCGCATACCAAGATGATATACAATACAAAAAAAGAGACACATCTGTGACATTTTGGCACGAACGGATTTTTTCCTGTCATGCTTATGACACTTCTATGACGATAATTGTGACAAAACCCGGTATCATCATAGATGTGGTGGGCTCCTACTATGACAAAAATCATGACATAAAATGGGCTTTTCATCTAAGCGGGCTGGAGACGCACCTGCATGACATTCTTTGGGTCGTCCATGACAGAAAAAATCGTGGTAGAAGCGAGGGCGTGGAAAATTTCGAGGAGTTCCTGGTTACGGTGTGTGGTCGAAGCCGAGCAATGCATAGAGGTTTGCGTGTTTCTCTAGTATACATACACACGTGTGTGCGATGCACTGGGCTCTAACTGAACCCGAGTGAGGCGTTCACTTACTGAACCTGAGCGATTGCACTGGCTATGTTACTGAACCCGATCGATGCCTTGACTGTTAACTGAACCTGAGTGATTCCTTCGCTACTGCTGCTATCTGAATATGATCAAACTTGCTGCCTCTTGATGAACAGTGACCGTTGTTGGGGCTTGGATTAACAGTTTCTCCTGGTGGGGTTTGGATGACAGGACCCTATGGTAGTAAAGGTCGTTGCCGCTGGATGAACAAGACCCCGATTGAGAGGAGTCCGCCACACACCCGAGCCAGTTGGGGGGGGGGATGAACAGGACCCCATGGAGGGCTGGTTGAACAGGACCCTGTGTGGAGGGCTGCTTGAACAGTAGCCAGTGCAGGCTAGATGAACAGGACCCCGTGGTGAACAGTAGCTGGTGGAGGTTAGAGGAAATCGACGGTGGATGAACAGTAGCAGGTGGAGGCTGGAGGAAGTCGTCGGTGGATGAACACTAGTCCGTGGGGGTGTCAGGACCCCGACTCAATGCCACATCGATCTAGCATGTAACACCTGATATCACTTTGCGGCCTCACGCACGGTATTCCCACGGGTGTCGCCTTACCTTTGCCCGGGACCGTTTGCGCCTTTTGGCACACGTATATGATAGTGTCGCTAGCATCCATATGATAAGGAGCCCGAGCTGACATGGCTAGTCGTAAACCCAAAGTGGCACAAACTTACAGGGACAGGCATCCATGACCCAGCATCGAACGTGTCGGTCATCAGCGAGTGAATCCAGGCTGTAGCACTGGGCTAGCAGGACTCCGGTGAACCGGGCTGTAGCGGGCTAAAAGGACTCTGGTATTCATCGCGTGACATTTCCCCGAAGGGACAGACGCCGGAACGAAGAAGGACACATGCCGGCCAGCCTAAGTGTTCCGGAGCAGTAGCAAGCTACCATGGCTCGGTGGAAACACTAGGAGACATTTCCCGGTAAGAGAGGCTACTAAAGATAAACAACTAGATAGTCAGATCCCACACATACCAAGCATTGCAATAACATACACACAATATGCTCGATATGTGCAAACACAACATGGCATCACAACATGACTCTACGACTCAAGTATTTATTCAATAGGCTCCGAGGAGCGAGATATTACAAACATGAGTCTCATGACCCAACATTCAGAGCATACAAATCAAAGCACAAGCGGAAGCTCAACATGTCTGAGTACAGACAACTATAAATGAAAGAGGCTGAGAAGCCTGACTATCTACCAGATCCTGCCGAGGGCACAAGATCGTAGCTGAGGTATCAAGCTAAACGTCGAAGTCCACGTGGAACTATTAGTGAGACTGAAGTCTCTCTGCAAAAACATAAATTAAGCAACGTGAGTACAAATGTACCCAGCAAGACTTACATCAGAACTAACTACATATGCATCATTATCAACAAAGGGGAAGGTGGGGTTTACTGCAGCAAGCCAGCTTTGACTCGGTGGCTATCCTGAACTACGACTGCAAGTAACTCTTTTGAGGTGGCGCACACGATTCCACATATTCACCATATCAATACACCACTATGGATCCGCTCCCGTCTCCCTACGAGAACGCCATCCATAGCACTCACGCTTATCTTGCGTATTTTAAAGTATCCACTTTCACTTGTCTATGAACTGATATAAGCAACCCAAAAGTCCTTTACCGCGGACACGGCTATTCGAATAGATGATGTTAACCCTGCAGGGGTGTACTTCTTCACACACGCTCTCACCACTTACCGCCGTTTACACGACATGTACTCGGCAACCTTCAAGCGGAAGCCCAACGTGGGTGTCGGCCACGGCCTACCTAAACACTCGAGTCTCTAGTCTAGGTTTATCGCCTATTCGGGTTCCATCCAGGAGAAGATCCGGCCGGGGTTTCGCTCACAGCCCCAAACGATGTGAACAGGGTTCCCGAGACACCAAACGGGCGCCCGGTACACCGTGCCACGTGCCTACCGCATCACAGCCCACCCCTCCGGTCAGCGCTGCCCACGGCCTCCAGCATACTACAAACACCAGAAACTACTTGCAACTCCTGGACAGAGGACAAGGGTGATTAAGAAGCCGAGAGGGTCCATTGGTTTCGGGCCCAATGCGTGGTAGTAGCTGAATCATGGATCACAAACACAGAACTCAGTTCCTGAGGACGGCTGCAATGAGACAACCCACCATGTACTCCTACATGGCCTCTCACCGCTACCTTTACCAAATCGTGTTCACACACTTAGCTCACACACAGTAGGACATGTGCACACACCTCTGATTCATTCCCGATGAATCAGACCTGACACAACTCTAAGCAGTAGCAGGCATGACAAACAAGCAAGAATGAGTAGGCACAACAGGGCTCAAACAACTCCTACTCATGCTAGTGGGTTTCATCTATTTACTGTGGAATGACAGGTCATGCAGAGGATAAAGGGGTTCAGCTACCGCAGCAAGTAACAGATGAATCGTTGTTGCCCTAATGCAGTAAAAGAGAGCAGGAGCGAGAGAGTGGGATTATATCGGAATGAACAATGGTGTTTTGCTTGCCTGGCACTTCTGAAGATAACATTGAGTCTTCATCAGTGTCAACGATCACATCATCGGTGCAACGTCTATCGAGGGGGAACAACACCGGCAAACACAGAAGAAACACGATCAATGCAATGCACAATATGATGCATGCTATGACATGGCAATATGAATGTGTTTTGGGCTAATGCACCTAGCTATGATTTAAATGAAGTTGGTTTGAATACATGATTCAAACTCCAACTCCATATATGATTATTTAAATGCCCTTTATATGTTTTGTCCAAAACAGAGGACAAACATTGTTCAAACATGCACCAAAATAGTATAGATGGATAGATTGGATTTTTCTGATCATTTTTCATATATAAATTATTTAATTTGGAGTTACTGTTGAATTTCTATGAGTTTTAGAAGTTTATACAATTTTCTGGAATTTTCTGAATAAAAATAAATCCAGAAAACATTACTGCGTCAGCATGACGTTGGCATGACGTCAGCAGGTCAACAGGGGCTGGTCCGGGTCAAACCTGACCAGTGGGGCCCACTGGTCAGTGACTCAGGTGACTAACAGAGTTAATTAATTCTAACTAATCAAATTAATAGCCATGGGGCCCACTGTCAGTGTCAGCAGGGGTAATTAGTTTAACTAATTCAATTAGTACTAATCCTAATTAACTAACAGAGCTGGGCCCCACCTGTCATTGACCCATGGGTCAAACTGGGCCCACATGGTCAGTAGTCAATGGGGTCAAACCCACCGGCGACATGACGCCGGCGAGGCCAGACGCGGCGGTGCGCGTCGGGAACCAACTACAGGGGCTCTTTTGGCGCGCAGGGAGCAGCTACGGGGAGAGGGTGGAGTGGCGCATCCAACGGTGGCGGTGGCGGAGGCTGGGGTGGCCGGAGCTGCCGGCGGCAAGCTCTTTTGCGGCTGCCGGAGTTCGGGAAATCTCTGGGTGGCGTTACAGAGCACGGGAGGAGGCGTTGTGGGTGTCTACGGGTTCATGCGATCGTGCTGAGCACGATGGTGGGCTCGGGAACGAGCTGCGGTGGCAGTGGCCATTGTCACGCCATGGCCGGCGGCGAGAAGCTCTCGGCCGCGGTGGGAGATGGGGCTAGGGGGCGAGAACGGAGGGGGCGAGCACAGGAGAAGCAACGGAGGCTCACAGCGGATCCATTCGAGGCGGAGACGAGGCCGGGGACGGTCCGGAGCCGACGAATTGGGCGACGGCGACCGGCGGGTCCGAGGAGGGGAAAAATGTCGGGGCGGCGCTTCGAGGGCTTCTGGAGGGGCGTGGCTCGGTGAGGTGGGTCGAGGACGGAGTGGCGGAGCTTGTGGGCTAGTCGGGGAAGCGAGGGAGGCCCGGTGGCCGTGGTGGCAGTGGACGGCGGCGACGAGCTCCGCTCGGTGGCTGCGTGCGAGAAACAGAGGGGGGGAGGAGCGAGGAGAGTGAGAGAGGGAGCCAGGGGCTGCGTGGCGATGCTAGAAGGGCCGTGGCGTCGCGGTGGAAGCAGGAGGTGGCCGGGGAAGCAGGAGGTGGCCGAGGCAGCGTCGGCGCCCGTCGGCCACGCGCGCTGCCTACTGGCGCGGGGAAGACGACAGGGGGGGGGGACGCCTGGTGGGCTGGGCCGCACCGGTGGGCTGCCAGCATAGGAGCTGGGCCGGTTGCTGGCGCCAGGTAAGTGCTCTATGCTCTGTTTTATTGTTCTGTTTTCTTTTATTAATATCTTTTGCCATTGTTTTGAATTTAAACAAATTCAAACAATGCCAAAAACTCCACTGAATATTTTTATTTTGCTAGATGGACTTTTCCAAAAGCTCATAAAATATTTCAGGGGTATTTGAAATTATATTCTAATTATATGAATATAATTCAAATTCAAATAGCTAATGATTTAAATTCAAAGTCCCAAAAATAAATCCTTAAAAATGTTCAATATTTTGGTTGGGACCAGAACCCTTGCCAAAAATTATCAAACATTTAAGAAGAGCATTTTGGAACAATGAATAAGATTTTAGGGTTTTTGCCCTTCTTTTATTTAATTTTTGAGGCTTCCAAAATTCCTCAGTTCAACTTTCAAAATTTAACATGATGCAAACACTAGGCAGCACCAGAAGCTAGGGATGTGACAACTCACCCCCACTAAACAAGAATCTCGTCTCGAGATTCAAGCGTAGGGTAAGATGAAGGGAAAACGCAAACTAGTATAATCTTCACGATCCAGGGTGCACTTCAAATGGACGTTGATTCGTTCACCATCATTATCTTGATGTCTTGTTCCGAGAACTCCAACCAACATGACAACGAGAGGAGAAGGGAACTCTAGAAGGATCAATCTTCTCGAAGGTCGAACAACTCAGGATTAACTCTCGGAATGAGACATAGCAACATCTCTCGAGCTGAGAGACGAAGCACACATCCATAGGAATGGAGTGAAGCAGATGACGAAGGTTCACTAGGTAGACAACAATTTCACACTTAAAAAGGTGGTAAAAAATTGTTAACGTAGCGAGGAGTTGAGTTGCCATGATACCACAACGAGACACCTTAGGAACCGTGACTCGTAGATATATCCCCTTAAGTGGCAAAAAGAATTACCTTTGATTTAGAGATCATTGAAACTCTTTAAACCAGCCTAAGGCAATTCTCGAGCGATCGTTTGGAGGGGGTCGGTAGAATGGCATACTCGGACTTCGATGATGTGGATTACCTTGTTGAAGACAACGTAACGGATGAATTTGCTTACCACCGGAAATGGAAGAGACCCATGGTAGAATGGCACATTGGCGGTGCAAGCTGGGAACAAAATGCAAATGCTGGGAATGATTCTGGTAACTGGGGAAGAACCCAACAATAGAGAGTGAATTCACTATTTGAATGGTCATAGCATTGCCGAGGAAACTGAGAGCACTATACAGTTAATGCCGACGATCAAACCTAGCACTTACGCGTGCTCTCAAGAACTTGAGCATTTCTATAATCATCAAGATTTTACCAATATCCGTGTCAAGGATCCTGGCAACACAACTTGCTATCATGATGAATGATGATGGATGATGCAGATGCAAAGGAAGATAACACTTTCTCAGATTTCACCCTTGGCGGGGCCAAGGAAATAAAATCTGGATGATCGACCGAGAGACATTTAGCACTCCGCTTCTAATGCTCTCCTTAATGTGCTAGCGTAATCCATTTATTGAAATGGTCTGGTATCTAGAACATCAAGTAAGGGTCGGACTTCGGAAACACAAAAATTCATAAGGAACAACTAGGGAGTAGATCCTACGAAATCCTTATGGGGAGGTGGCCAACTTCCTGAATCAAGATATTATAATAACAGGTCTTTCGGTGGGGTGTGTTGGCCACGACATCCACTTTACCGGTTACAGAGTGACCAATATTATAATTCTTGGGAAATGTTCCAAACCATCATATCTGCCTGAGATTCAGATCTGGTTGGTGTCAGGATATTCCAGACTCATCGAGTCTAGGAAGAAAAACGAAAGTTTGCAACACAAATCGACGAGATGACGTTGCGAGATTCTCGGGGAATGAACTACGATAGTAAGCTCCAAAACATGAGCTGGTTCTGCTACAAACATGTGAACACGTTGTCCCAGACAAGCATGGCCACGTAGTAGTCTTATAATTAAACACTACCGAGTTCAGGTGGGGAACCATCATCGAGGATATCGAAGTCTTTACGCAAGTCCATGGATTAGATCCCAAGCATAGACTTCTTTTCCTTGAACAAGTCAATCAGTGGCTTAGTGTGCTAGGGACACATATAGAATGGAGGTTGCAAGTCTCCGAACCACAGAATACTTCGCACGTATGCATGACTGATTTGGGATGATTCCAAAGGAAACAACATTGACTTTCTCAAATCCACAGCGGCAACTTGCATCAAATGCACATGAACTGGAGGAAGTCACTTCTTACATCCGAACATATGCTTCATGAGCTAGCATGAACAAATGCTTTCAAAAGTTTCCAACACTAGCTTAATGTTCAGCAAAATTATGGAGAAGACAAGGATGTTATCGATGGGCTCAACAACAATTCATCCAGATTCCCATGGAGATGGAATTCCATAACTATGTGAACAAGGTGATAGTATTGGTCAGACCAAAGAATATAATGGTGTATGCTCGAGGAAAAACCACGAGTAAGACAACATTACGAACATCGTTGGTTCTGACTTGATTTGAGGATAGCCCACACTCAAATCAAAGGATTGATAAGACAATAGGTCCAGCAACTGATCACGAGGGTCAATCGATGAAATATCAACTTTCTTCAACACACACATACAAAAGGATATCCCTTTGGAACGAACTAAGTTAGGCAAGCTTTTTTCTTCCAATTCTCCAAGTTGTTGTCTAGCTTATCCAACTAGCTCAGGGGTATCCAACATAGATTCTTGGAGAAAGGGTGGTTCACAAGAAACCAACTTGATCACGAGCTCAACATAACAGTCAGGAAACAACCCGGTAACACTTCCAAGAAGATATTTGGAAAGTCACGAACCACCGGTATGTTACTAAGCTCAAGAATAATCTTGCTTTTGAGGGCAAGACGACATGATCAAATGAGTGAGGACTTTAAATAATTCCTAACTCATTGGGCGAGGAGTGCACCAGAATAGGGACTAGGTAGCACGATCAATCTTAGAATGATGACTCAATAATCAGCACGCTAAGAATGAGGTTGTTGTCCATTTAACTACCAAGCAACGGAGTTGCTAGCAGTACTGATTTCACACATCATAGTTCACCCGTCGGCATTCCGGTTGCAACAACATGGAAGCCGAGAAATGAATAATGATGGCAAGAAGTGTCACTGCAACAAGAATTCATAAGAGGGTGTGCAATTCCAATGATATTCCTGATATAAAGATGGTAATACCTCAAGGTAGAACAGAACAAAAGCTGGATTAGCAATTGGATCTGCGGAGCACAACTTCTTTGACCCAATCCTGGATATGGAAGAGGTACTGGAGTTTGTTTTTCCTAGTCATTCCGCGATAGAATGGCTTGACGGACCACAAGAGTAATAGGCATCGATAAACGAATGCATGCATACTCTTGACTATCAATTGATAGACGAAGGTCAGTAGACAACTAAAGAGGGGCAACTCAAAGGAACATATAACTTTCTGAGTTGTGGATGCGTAGATTAGTATGTCGAACCAGGTTCAACATAATTCTTCCGGATAACCCATGCAGAAAGGTTGAGCTGGCAGAGTCACAATATAGCATGGAGAACTCATCGAGAGCACTCTTGTTGTCATCTTTTGGTTCAGAAGAACTCCTGCCAAGAATGGTTCATGGTATTTGGAAGAGGAATGTACCACGAACCTCGAGGACTATCACAAGGTTACTAATAACCTAAAGGAACTGGCAAACACTGTCAACATGAAGTAAGTGGAGTGAATCTCGGGTTCAAGAACCCAGGAATAGAATACCTACTCCTAAGTAGCACCACGAGATGCTTTCGAGAATGATGGCCAGAATCTTCACACTGGGAACACAAAACATTGCTAGATTACTAGGTGACTCCCTAAAACACCTAGGGTCATAATAGTAGCTCCAACATATATGTCAAGGCAATAAATTACCTCAACGCACCGGTTAGTGTGCTTATTCTGACCATAAGGGACATCGGGAACGGAAAGAAAGGATTTGCAAATGCATCAGACTATTTAGAAACCTGGGATGACTCGGACAGCATAACGGCTATAAATGCTCAAAAAGATTTGAGACATGCTACAAAAATGGTGGCATAGCCACTCAGAAGCACAATATCAAGGTCTCGAGATCAATAATTAACATACAGAGGTAGAAACTGAACTGAGTCTTAATTCCAACAATTCTATAAGTCTACGGATTAGTAACACGTGATCCTGATAGAAAGAAGAGATAGCCTAGTTCTTAATCCCCGTAGGAAAGATAAGATGACTCAGATCAGAAGGGCATAAGGTATAAGGAGTAAAAAGAGCCTTACGTTCCATCCCACAATCAATTCCCTTATATAACTAAAGAATTTCTAGACTCAACTTCGACCAGTTTGGCTTGGTAATCCTACAGGCAGTCAAGCTCTGATACCAACGCTGTCAGGACCCCGACTCAATGCCACATCGATCTAGCATGTAACACCTGATATCACTTTGCGGCCTCACGCACGGTATTCCCACGGGTGTCGCCTTACCTTTGCCCGGGACCGTTTGCGCCTTTTGGCACACGTATATGATAGTGTCGCTAGCATCCATATGATAAGGAGCCCGAGCTGACATGGCTAGTCGTAAACCCAAAGTGGCACAAACTTACAGGGACAGGCATCCATGACCCAGCATCGAACGTGTCGGTCATCAGCGAGTGAATCCAGGCTGTAGCACTGGGCTAGCAGGACTCCGGTGAACCGGGCTGTAGCGGGCTAAAAGGACTCTGGTATTCATCGCGTGACATTTCCCCGAAGGGACAGACGCCGGAACGAAGAAGGACACATGCCGGCCAGCCTAAGTGTTCCGGAGCAGTAGCAAGCTACCATGGCTCGGTGGAAACACTAGGAGACATTTCCCGGTAAGAGAGGCTACTAAAGATAAACAACTAGATAGTCAGATCCCACACATACCAAGCATTGCAATAACATACACACAATATGCTCGATATGTGCAAACACAACATGGCATCACAACATGACTCTACGACTCAAGTATTTATTCAATAGGCTCCGAGGAGCGAGATATTACAAACATGAGTCTCATGACCCAACATTCAGAGCATACAAATCAAAGCACAAGCGGAAGCTCAACATGTCTGAGTACAGACAACTATAAATGAAAGAGGCTGAGAAGCCTGACTATCTACCAGATCCTGCCGAGGGCACAAGATCGTAGCTGAGGTATCAAGCTAAACGTCGAAGTCCACGTGGAACTATTAGTGAGACTGAAGTCTCTCTGCAAAAACATAAATTAAGCAACGTGAGTACAAATGTACCCAGCAAGACTTACATCAGAACTAACTACATATGCATCATTATCAACAAAGGGGAAGGTGGGGTTTACTGCAGCAAGCCAGCTTTGACTCGGTGGCTATCCTGAACTACGACTGCAAGTAACTCTTTTGAGGTGGCGCACACGAGTCCACATATTCACCATATCAATACACCACTATGGATCCGCTCCTGTCTCCCTACGAGAACGCCATCCATAGCACTCACGCTTATCTTGCGTATTTTAAAGTATCCACTTTCACTTGTCTATGAACTGATATAAGCTACCCAGAAGTCCTTTACCGCGGACACGGCTATTCGAATAGATGATGTTAACCCTGCAGGGGTGTACTTCTTCACACACGCTCTCACCACTTACCGCCGTTGACACGACATGTACTCGGCAACCTTCAAGCGGAAGCCCAACGTGGGTGTCGGCCACGGCCTACCTAAACACTCGAGTCTCTAGTCCAGGTTTATCGCCTATTCGGGTTCCATCCATGAGAAGATCCGGCCGGGGTTTCACTCACAGCCCCAAACGATGTGAACAGGGTTCCCGAGACACCAAACGGGCGCCCGGTACACCGTTCCACGTGCCTACCGCATCACAGCCCACTCCTCCGGTCAGCGCTGCCCACGGCCTCCAGCATACTACAAACACCAGAAACTACTTGCAACTCCTGGACAGAGGACAAGGGTGATTAAGAAGCCGAGAGGGTCCATTGGTTTCGGGCCCAATGCATGGTAGTAGCTGAATCATGGATCACAAACACAGAACTCAGTTCCTGAGGACGGCTGCAATGATACAACCCACCATGTACTCCTACATGGCCTCTCACCGCTACCTTTACGAAATCGTGTTCACACACTTAGCTCACACACAGTAGGACATGTTCACACACCTCTGATTCATTCCCGATGAATCAGACCTGACACAACTCTAAGCAGTAGCAGGCATGACAAACAAGCAAGAATGAGTAGGCACAACAGGGCTCAAACAACTCCTACTCATGCTAGTGGGTTTCATCTATTTACTGTGGAATGACAGGTCATGCAGAGGATAAAGGGGTTCAGCTACCGCAGCAAGTAACAGATGAATCGTTGTTGTCCTAATGCAGTAAAAGAGATCAGGAGCGAGAGAGTGGGATTATATCGGAATGAACAATGGTGTTTTGGTTGCCTGGCACTTCTGAAGATAACATTGAGTCTTCATCAGTGTCAACGATCACATCATCGGTACAACGTCTATCGAGGGGGAACAACACCGGCAAACACAGAAGAAACACGATCAATGCAATGCACAATATGATGCATGCTATGACATGGCAATATGAATGTGTTTTGGGCTAATGCACCTAGCTATGATTTAAATGAAGTTGGTTTGAATACATGATTCAAACTCCAACTCCATATATGATTATTTAAATGCCCTTTATTTGTTTTGTCCAAAATAGAGGACAAACATTGTTCAAACATGCATGAAAATAGTACAGATGGATAGATTGGATTTTTCTGATCATTTTAGAAGTTTGTACAATTTTCTGGAATTTTCTGAATAAAAATAAATCCAGAAAACATTACTGCGTCAGCATGACGTTGGCATGACGTCAGCAGGTCAACAGGGGCTGGTCCGGGTCAAACCTGACCAGCGGGGCCCACTGGTCAGTGACTCAGGTGACTAACAGAGTTAATTAATTCTAACTAATCAAATTAATAGCCACGGGGCCCACTGTCAGTGTCAGCAGTGGTAATTAGTTTAACTAATTCAATTAGTACTAATCCTAATTAACTAACAGAGCTGGGCCCCACCTGTCATTGACCCAGGGGTCAAACTAGGCCCACATGGTCAGTAGTCAATGGGGTCAAACCCACCGGCGACATGACGCCGGCGAGGCCAGATGCGGCGGTGCGCGTCGGGAATCAACTACAGGGGCTCTTTTGGCGCGCAGGGAGCAGCTACGGGGAGTGGGTGGAGTGGCGCATCCAACGGTGGTGGTGGCGGAGGCTGGGGTGGCCGAAGCTGCCGGCGGCGAGCTCTTTTGCGGCTGCCGGAGTTTGGGCAATCTCGGGGTGGCGTTACAGAGCACGGGAGGAGGCATTGTGGGTGTCTACGGGTTCATGCGATCGTGCTGAGCACGATGGTGGGCTCGGGAACGAGCTGCGGTGGCTGTGGCCACGGTCACGCCATGGCCAGCGGCGAGAAGCTCTCGGCCGCGGTGGGAGATGGGGCTAGGGGGCGAGAACGGAGGGGGCGAGCACAGGAGAAGCAGTGGAGGCTCACAGCGGATCCATTCGAGGCGGAGACGAGGCGGGGGACGGTCCGGAGCCGACGAATCGGGCGACGGCGACCGGCGGGTCCGAGGAGGGGAAAAACGTCGGGGCGGTGCTTCGGGGGCTTCTGGAGGGGCGTGGCTCGGTGAGGTGGGTCGAGGATGGAGTGGCGGAGCTTGTGGGATAGTCGGGGAAGCGAGGGAGGCCCGGTGGCCGTGGTGGCAGTGGACGGCAGCGACGAGCTCCGCTCGGTGGCTGCGTGCGAGAAACAGAGGAGGGGGGAGGAGCGAGGAGAGTGAGAGAGGGAGCCAGGGGCTGCGTGGCGATGCTAGAAGGGCCGTGGCGTTGCGGTGGAAGCAGGAGGTGGCCGAGGCAGCGTCGGCGCCCGTCGGGCACGCGCGCTGCCTACTGGCGCGGGGAAGACGACAGGGGGGGCGCCTGGTGGGCTGGGCCGCACCGGTGGGCTGCCAGCACAGGAGCTGGGCCAGTTGCTGGCGCCAGGTAAGTGCTCTCTGCTCTGTTTTATTGTTCTGTTTTCTTTTATTAATATCTTTTGCCATTGTTTTGAATTTAAACAAATTCAAACAATGCCAAAAACTCCTCTGAATATTTTTATTTTGCTAGATGGACTTTTCCAAAAGCTCATAAAATATTTCAGGGGTATTTGAAATTATATTCTAATTATATGAATATAATTCAAATTCAAATAGCTAATGATTTAAATTCAAAGTCCCAAAAATAAATCCTTAAAAATGTTCAATATTTTGGTTGGGACCAGAACCCTTGCCAAAAATTATCAAACATTTAAGAAGAGCATTTTGGAACAATGAATGAGATTTTAGGGTTTTTGCCCTTCTTTTATTTAATTTTTGAGGCTTCCAAAATTCCTCAGTTCAACTTTCAAAATTTAAACATGATGCAAACACTAGGCAGCACCAGAAGCTACGGATGTGACAGGGGGCTGGAGCGAGGAAGTAGACGGTGGATGAACAGTAGCCCGTGGAGTCCCGTTTTGTGGTACGCCACACCCCTCCCGATGAACAGGACCCCGTTTCAACAGTAGGCGCTCCAACACAAGTTTGTTTCCTTTGTTTTATGGTGCGCCACACCCCTCCCGATCAAAAACACCCCGTTTTGACCATAGGCAATCGAACACAAGTCCGTTTCCTCCGTTTTGCGGTACGCCAGACCCTTCCCGACGAACATGACCCCGTTTCGACCATATGCGGTCGAATAGATGACTCGTTTCCTCCGTTCTGCGGTACGCCAGACCTCGTTTCGTATGTTCCGTCCAAGCCGGTTGGCTCCCAATGAACATGACATATTCCATTGCCTCCCGATGAAAACGATGCATTCTGTTGCATCTTGATAAACATGACGCATTTTCTCCGTTCCGACCCAGCCTATTGGCTTTCGATGAACAAGACGCTGTTGCTGTCGTCAGTTGCCTCTCCATGTACATGTGCCCTGGTCGTACGTATGCGCGAGTATGCATTCGAGACCCCGCCCGTATGTATGTACGTGGCCATATTTTTTGGCATCTGGATGTACGTATGTGTACATGGTTTTGACTGGACTGCCTGAACTGCTACCGCTCCTTACTCGGCCACGGTTCATCGTGGCAGACAGACCGATCGACCGGTATGTACACGGACAATGCTACGTACGCTTCTACCGGGTGGGTCCCAATTGTTAGGGAGGATAAGGATGCACATCCTTGTGTGCAAAGATATAGCTGGTGGGTCCCGGCTGTCAAGGGGAGGAATCATTTTTATTTTGTGAGTAATAAGGAGGCACTTCTTTGTGTTCGAATATGTAGCTGGTTGGTCCAGCTGTCAGCCTCAAGCCTAAAGTCCTCTTCAGATGGCTGTCATTTGCTGACCACGTTGACCACGCCGCGCCTAGAGCACCAAGGCGGTGGATGATGGCGAGGCCTGGGAAGGGAACGACGGGGAGCCGGGGAAGACGCGGCACTGGATGCCCACGCGGAGGGGAGTACGAGGGTTGACTGCTTCGGCTGTGGTGTGAGGCTGCCGTCGCCGGAGAATAACAGTGTTGGTGCAACAAACCCTGGGTCTGTTTCCTAGACTATGCACAGGCACGAGAAGAAGATCGCAGTGCCAATGTCAAACTGAAGCACAAGGGATCAGTCCTTCAAAGGACCGACGTCCAGCGCAAGAAGACCTAGAAGAGCCGGAAGAGCAAGATATTGCGAAGGGAAAACCTCCCTTGCCGGGTAGGCGAGCCTGGCAAGGATGGGGTTACCCCCGAAAGCGAGCCTTCGGGTCATCCCGTTAGGCCTGCCGGGGCTTATGGAGGCAAAATCACCCCACCGCACCACCTCATCACATTGCACGTCGCCGATCAGTGCGGTGTCAAGCTACAAAGTGACTAAGTGGCTGCTATTCGCCACATGGCAGCCACTTCCTACAAAAAACACCTCCAAGCAACACCCGTCCTGCGACGTGTTGAGAAAGCATGCGCGAAGCTAGCAAAACAACCTGGCAGGGCCTGCCGAGCAAGCTATGATGTGACATTGAGCAGCGCATTTAATGCGCTCTGACAGCCTGCAGAGTTAGGTATGACATCACTATTCGCCATCTAATCAGTGTATAATGACTGATTTGCCACTGTGGTGACCCCTTTATCTATAAAAGGAGGACCAAGGCAATCATAGAAAGGGTTGGCTAATCTAGACCGTCACACAGTCATACGTGTGTAGTCATTCTTGCCCCGAGGAAAACCCCGCTGGGCGAGCGTGCAATGCTCCCCACCATTTTTCCACCATCAACCCACCAAAGCAGGAGTAGGGTTTTACGCCTCACGGCGGCCCGAACCTGGGTAAAGACTTCCCGCGTGATCTCTATTATGCTGTTCCACGCTCCTCTACTCTTTGTGCAACATGCCAACCCCTCGCCGAACCAGAAATGGACTCTTGGTCCCATAGGTGGTCGTGGTTCCCCACGACATCTTTGGTGCGCCAGGTAGGGGGGTCACTTGCGCAAACCAGAAAGCATGAGCAGCGCATCATCTTCATCGCCATTTTCATCATTGATGGCTCCATCGACTTTGGCACCCAAGAACAAACCCGGTGTTGCAGCTCATCTGTCCACCTCGAAGGCTCCGCCACCCATGGCAGCCAACGCCGTGGGGAATGCAGAGGCATACGAGGATGTGGGCGCTGTGGGGGATGCAGTCAGCACAGGCGATGTTGTCACCACCTCCCCCGCGGCCGAAGCAAGAGCGGGAGACACCGGAGGAGAGCATCATCAACAACATCCCAGTGGTCATTCTCCATGAGGTACGAATGAAGGGGTTATTTCATCTATACCTCTTCCCCTCACCGAAGGGTACAACCACAGTGGTGGCACCCGGTATAAGGCGAATCGCCACTGTCGGTGTCAAAACCGGAGGATCTTGGGTAGGGGGTCCCAAACTGTGCGTCTAAGGCGGATGGTAACAGGAGGCAGGGAACATGATGTTTTTCCCAGGTTCAGGCCCTCTTGATGGAGGTAAAACCCTACGTCCTGCTTGATTTATTCTTGATGATATGAGTATTACAAGAGTTGATCTACCACGAGATCGGAGAGGCTAAACCCTAGAAGCTAGCCTATGGTATGATTGTATGTTGTCCTACGGACTAAAACCCTCCGGTTTATATAGACACCGGAGAGGGTTAGGGTTACACAAGGTCGGTTACAAAGGAGGAGATATACATATCCGTATTGCCTAGCTTGCCTTCCACGCCAAGTAGAGTCCCATTCGGACACGAGAAGAATTCTTCAATCTTGTATCTTCATCGTCCAATAGTCCGGCCAATGGTTATAGTCCGGCTGTCCGATTACCCCTTAATCCAGGACTCCCTCAGTAGCCCCTGAACCAGGCTTCAATGACGACGAGTCCGGCGCGCAGATTATCTTCGGCATTGCAAGGCGGGTTCCTCCTCCGAATACATCATAGAAGAGTTTGAATACCAGGATAGTGTCCGACCTTGCAAAATAAATTCCACATTCCACCGTAGAGAGAATAATATTTCCACAAATCTTAATCTGCTAACACATTTTGGCAACATGACATCATGCCATGGCTCGGTGATTATTTGAACCGTTTTTCTTCAACCAGCTCCACACATAACGCGAGGCGGTTTCTTGACACGTCTTTTCAAAGCAGAGATCGTGTCCCGTAATTACGGGATTCTCATGAATACGGTCGTGGGTAACCCAACCGGGCCTAGGACTCCTTGATTTTAGGCAAGTCCCAAACGGCTACTAGGAGGACGCTTGATATTCACCCTCTTTATAAAGGGGCAAGGCTTTTACTTTTTCCCTCCCGTGCTCAATCGAATCCTTCCCCCGCCTCGAGTTCTAACACCCAAAGCCCAGGACAGGTGCTTTGGACCTTCAATCATGTCCGGATCTAGCCTTCAAGGCCGGTGGATGCCCTCCTCCGTTATGGAAGAGGATATCAAGAAGTTGAGGGAGGCCAGATACCTGAACGCCGAGGTTTCGCATCGGCTGCCTGCCCGAGGGCAGGTCGTCCCTACTCCCGAACCCAACGAGAACGTTGTGTTCAAATCCCACTTCCTCCGAGGTCTAGGCCTCCCTCTGGATCCATTCGTTAGGGGTTTGATGTTCTATTACGGGCTAGATTTCCATGATCTAGCCCCGGACTCCTTTCTCCACATCTCGACATTTATTGTCGTATGTGAGGCCTTCCTCCTCATTACCCCTCACTTCGGCCTGTGGCTCAAGACCTGTTACGTGAAGCCGAAGATGCGAGTGGCAGCATGTAGCATGCGGAGGTGCATTAATAAGCAAGATCCCTGGAGCTCCATGGCCAAAGGGTTCCTTTCCAGAGGTGTCCGGATTGTGGCAACGGGAGTGGTTTTACATCACAGCTCCCAGAAGTGCCAAGTGGGTGGCTGCCCCTGCTTTCCGCTCGGGCCCTCCATGACAACTGATGTCATGGATTAGCAGAGGGCGAGCTGGGGTACAGCCAAGGACGTGCCTATACTGCAGAGCCGCATTCAATATCTCTTCGAAGGAGATTTCAGTCTGGTTATGGTGGTGCAAGTCATGCTGGTTCGTCGAGTCCAGCCTTGCAAACGCTGGCCCCTCCGCATGTGGGAGTTCAACCCAGAAGGACCGCGCACTATTCAGAATTTCCTCTGCCTGACGCACGAGGTGATGTATAAATCATTCTTCGAACCCCAAATAGAGTGTCCGAATACTACCGAGAACGTGGGCCTGAGCAGCAACCGCACTGCCGACCAAGTAAGTAATCCTCTAGCCGAACACACCGTCTATCATTTATTATGATGTCATTCTGAGAAATTGCTCTTTGACCAGGACTGGCTAACAAAGGCAAAGATGATTCGGTGTTCGGCCCCCCTTCCTGAGGGTTTGGACAATCCGGTACTAGAAAAGATGCTCGAGCTAGCACCTTGCCTAGAGCCCTCAAAGGAAGATAAAGGGGGGAATAATGAGGGCGAAAGCGGGCCCCCATTGCTACCAATTCCCACCGAGGGAATGAGCGCCTCCGTGAAGGAGGATAACCAAGGGGAATAATCCGACATTCTCTTGCCCAGGGGAAGGAAGAAGACCGCATATGAAGATCCAGAAGCCAAGGCTTCCAAGCGGGAGAAGAAATCTCCACCAGAGGGTCCGTCCCCGGAGGGTGCTCTTGCCACACAAAGTCCGTGCGGAGATCAACCCTCTAACGAGCTGTAAGTTATCGAAAAAATACTTGATAGTAAAGATATTCTACCTTTCCTCCAAGGAAAATAACCTAAGCATTTATCTTGTAGTTCGGATCTCAGCCCTTCTCAGCAAAGCTCCTCTTCGGGGGATCTTCTTTCAGAGATGATGGAGAACAAAACGCCTCCCCCCGACTCCTCCACTCAAGAAGCGAGCGACTTTGAAGTGTCGTCTCGGAGGGCTTCCCCAGATCGGGTGATGCCAAAAGATAATCCTATGGTCACCCGAAGTCCCCAGTATCCGGCTCTTGAAGAGAGCAAACGGAAGAGTCCGGCACCGTCTGGTATGCGGTCGGACGTACTAAGGGAGCTGTTGGAGCGAGCGGCCATCTTAGAAGAACACCGTATGTTGATGGGTATGGTGATGGAAAGAATTTCGTCCGCCGAAAGCAGATTGCATGGAGACTTTATGAGTCTACTGACGGGCTTTGAGGTACGTGAAATAATATACTTATTGATAGTATCGCACATTTTTAGGTGTGCCCTGTGTAGATAGTAGCCCGTGAGACTCTGGTTGTCGTCGAGAACGGCGGCGAATAGAGGATTGTAGTCCCAGGTAATAACCAAACCGCCTTTATGTGCAGGTGGCAGAAGCTCTGGCGGCTAGCCGGACTAATGAGTTTGCCGAACTAAAGCGGCAACTAGATGCGGAAGATGCCGACATTGAGCTTGTTAACAAGCGGCTTGACGAGGCACAGGGTAAGTGACGTTTTCTGGTGAATGCCAGTATCTTTAATATGTTGTGACTGCAGATGGAGCTGCCACCGTGGAGACCCTTCGGGCGGAACTTGCCCGAGCGAAAGAACAAGCAAGGAGTAGTAATGCGGCTGCTTTGAAGGCGGCCGAAGAGTTAAGAGCCGAGAAGGCCACGCATTGCGAGAGCAAAGAGAAGATGGCTAACATGGCTGTAAAGTTAAAAGACACTGCCGACCGTTGCCAGTTCCTTGAAGAAGAGAACCGAGCGAAGGCGACGGACCTCAAAAAGGCCACGATGGCGGCCAAAGACACCTGCTCTGCCATGAGGGAAAAGAAGGAAGAGCTGCGTGAAGGTGGTGATATTGTGGCTGGGAAACCCTTTTTGCTGCGGAGGAAGTTCGGAGATCCGCAGTATGCCCCTCTGGGTCGGCTGTGGAGTTCGTAGACGCATATCTGGATTTGACGGCGAGTGTTGTCGATGTGGCTGAATACTTCCGAGATCAAACAGATCGTGAAGTGGACAAGCTATTCTGGTTGTAGTTTAATGTTCCAGAGCGTCCGCTTCCACTAACTGATCTACTTGCCGAATGGGCCGAACTCAATAGATTGTCCGGACTCGCCATGAGGTCCGTCGTAGATCATCTGTGGCCGGAAAAGCCGAAGCCGAACAGCTATTTCAGCTTAGTGCAGCAGTTCCTTGGAGCGGTGCCGTGCATCAATGCGATGAAGAGGTCGGCGTGCATAGAAGGCTCGCGGATGGTCCTTGCCCATGTCAAAGCATACTAGGCGAAGATGGATGCCATTACTGTTGCGACACAGGGTTCGGCCATAGGCCGAGTGGCTGCCGAGCACTATTTCGAAGAAGTTCTCGAGGGTTCTCGTTTGATAGAAGCCAGTGCTCGAAGAATATTATGTCTGAGTGACATGTATTCCCATTGTAAAAACAATGTTTATGAAGTTTATTAAGGCTGGATTTATACTTTTGCCTGAAAGTAATATGATGCCTCCTGTGTGGCCATTTATGTATATATGTATATAACCTGAAAGATTGTAGTCGTCGGCTTCAACCCCCACGCATATAATGCGGAGGTGCTCGCAAAAAACATGCGTTCACACTTAACCCAACGTCTTGGTCCTATTAAGGAGGTGATATCGGAGCGAGCGAGGCAACCGGACTATAATGCTTTAGCACTTTCACTTAGCCATAGGAGTTTGACGATGGGGCTACTATATAGCCCCTGGTGGCTCCGCACTCTCCCGAATTCGGGGTGCGTACATGCCTCTCCAGGAAACGGCCCTTCATTAAGGTGGAGGAATTCTAACATTCCGATAGGTCATCGAGTGGTTGACCAGTCTCACGCTATATCATGACAGTCAGTTTTCGGCTTTATCTACTGAGGTGCTCGTCCGGATGAACCGGGGCACAATCGCAGTAGTTCTCCTGGTGCCGCCTTAGCCGATTGAGTGGAACGTAAGGCAGCAAAACACAGGAGCTGGGCAAACCCAACATTTGACCAAAGACAATGATTCGGAGCTGATGCATATAAGGCCAAACTCGCGACGCCGAACACTCCCTAAGGTATTCGGTCTTTGTGGTGTAAACCGGGCCTAAACAGTGCCCTTTGTAAGAAGCCCCTGGTGTCCAGGTACGTGAATTATTCTGACGTGGCCACATGCCAAGACATCAGCATCCTTCTCAATAGTACTGAGAATCCGAGGGATGTGTATCAACAAGAGACAGTAAGAAAGGTTTACGCAGGGTCTTAATCTAAAAAGAATCCTTGGAACGGGTTCCTGCTGCACGTCTGCGCCTGTATCTCCGTTGTGCCGTATCCTGGACGGGTGTAGCACGATGGTCATCTGTAAAAGAGAGGAACTTAGGTGAGAAGTTGTCGTGCAAAAAGGTAGGGTATATTAAAGAAACCATGTACAATTCAAAATGAGCAAAATTGCCACTTGTTTACGCGTGTGGAGCCCCTTGTTTTTATAACAGGGGTGTGGCCGTCGAACCTGTATGGATTACATATAGCTGCGCCGAACTCGTCTAACTGTGTCCGTGGTCTTGACGACCTACCAAATGCTTTAGTTGGTGAGGCCGTTTTAGTGTGCGGCTGCCAAGGCAGTCGCACTCTCTTCGGTGCGCAAGGATCGCTCAATATTTCCACTTACTGTAATGATGTCACGTGGACCGGGCATCTTAAGCATGAGGGAAGCGTAATGCGGTATTGCATTGAAGCGAGCGAAAGCTTCGCGTCCGAGTAGTGCTTGATAGCCACTTTGGAATGAAGTGATGTGGAAGGTTAAATTTTCGCTACGGAAGTTATCGGGGAAGCCGAATATAACCTCTAGTAGCAGGGAGCTCGTGCAATGAGCCCCTAAGCCTGGTGTTACTCCTCTAAAGGTATTTGCTGTGGCGAATTTTTGTTGGGTCTATCCCCATTTTGCGGACTGTGTCCTGATATATCAGGTTTAGACTGCTGCCACCGTCCATCAGGACTCGTGTGAAGAGGTATCCGTCAATTATTGGATCTAATGTCAAGGCAGCCCATCCTGCGTGCCGGATACTTGCCGAGTAATCCTGATGGTCGAAGGTGATCGGTTGAGACGACCAGTGGCAGGACTCCGCGGTGATCGGCCCTTGGGCATATTTCTCTGGGGTGCCGCTTTGTTTCTCCCCTTGATAACGTGTAACACGTTTACTGTTTTGACTTTTGGTGGAAATTTCTTTTGTTCCCCAGTGCTTTGCTTGCGAGGCTCATCCTCATCTTCGCTTGGTGTATCCTGCCCCTTATGTTCGGCGTTGAGCTTGCCGGACTGCTTGAAGACCCAACATTCTCTGTGGGTATGATTTGCGGGTTTATCGGGGGTGCTATGGATCTGACATATTTGGTCTAGAATTTTTTTAGGCTGGACAGTTCATCTTTGGCGCCTTTAGAGGGCGGCTTTTGCTGACCTGGCCGAGAGCTTCTGAATTCGGTGTTTACCGTCGTGCTCTTCGGGCTGTCTTCTTTATTTCGGCGCTTATTATTTTTGCTGCGTTGTGATTTCCCGTTTCCATCTCTAACTTCGGATGTACTTGGGTCGCTGGTGCTGCATCTGGCTAGCCAGCTCTCCTCACCCGCGCAAAAGCGGGTCATGAGTCTTGTTAATGCTGCCATTGTTCTCGGCTTTTCTTGGCCGAGGTGTCTGGCAAGCCATTCATCGCGGACGCTATACTTAAAAACTGCCAAGGCTTCAGCGTCCAGACAGTCGACTTTTTGGTTCTTTTTAGTAAGAAACCTGTTCCAAAGCTTTCGGGCTGACTCTCCGGGCTGTTGAGTTATATGACTCAATTCGTCCACGTCCGCAGGTCGGACATAAGTCCCTTGAAAATTTGCCCGAAAAGCATCTTCGATCTCTTCCCAGCTTCCAATGGAGCTTTCGAGGAGGCTTTTAAGCCAGTGCTGAGCTGGCCCATTGAGCTTGAGTGGTAAGTACTTGATGGCGTGGAGATCATCTCCTCAAGCCATATGGATATGGAGGATATAGTCCTCAATCCAGACCCCAGGGACTATTGTTCCGTCGTATGCCTCTATGTTTACGGGTTTGAATCCCTCTGGAAATTCATGGTCCAGCACCTCGTCGGTGAAACATAGGGGGTGCACGACACCCCTGTATCTAGGTGTACCGTTGTGTTCGGACGTTTGTTGTGTTGCATCATATGCTGGAGCGCGCTTGCGTGGTCCATAGATGGATCTGGTTGTGCCATTCTTTCGATGCAAGCCCTCGCGTGGATCGCGTATTGGTTTATGTGCGGCGTTGTTTGCCACTCTATGTTGGCCGTGAGGTCTTCTATCCGGCCAGATGGCCATTTTCATTTTTGGTTGCGGGGGATCTAAGGCCTCCTCATCGTATTCAGGTAGCAACTTCCATTTCGGGTAGCTCTTGGTGTGGCAATTACCGCCGTACTTCGCTGTTGTGTTGAGTACTTTACTCCATCTGATTTTGAGTGTGTCTTGCGTAGCCTTGAGCCTTTGCTTCTGCTTTTTTCTACTCCTCGCGGTGGCAACAAGCCTTTGATGGGCATTCTGTTGCTCCGGGTGTCTGTCTGGTGTGATGTCGTCCGGACTATTATCTTTGAAGAGTCGGGTTGTTCGGTTTGATTCTCCATGTTGCCGTGGTCCGGTGATGGTTCACCCTACTCTAACGCTGGGTCTATATGATCGTTGTTTCTACCGAGGCGTGATTTGGAGCGGCGCTTACGCCGCCGATTTGACTGCTTCTCGAGGGGACAACCATTCGTTGCGTCCTTTCGTTCCTTGTCGTCATTTTCTTTTGGTGTGTCCACCATGTATACGTCATGTGATGAAGTGGGCGTCTAGTGCCCTGTGGGCAGTGGTTCCTGTTCGTCTCCTGCATCGTTGTCCATACCGTCGATGTCTTCGGAGTCGAAGTCGAGCATGTCGGTTAAGTCATCGACAGTGGCTACTAAGTGGGTGGTGGGTGGGTGGCGAAGTTCTTGTCATCCGCATCCCAATCCTGCCGGACATAGTTCGGCCAGGATTCTCTTGACAAGGCGAGAGACCTTAATGAGTTCAGTATGTCGCCAAAGGGCAAGTGCTGAAAAACATCCGCGGAGGTAAACTCCATGGTCGGCGCCCGATCGGATTTGATAGGAACGGGCGCAGGCGGTTCGGAGTCCGTGGCCGGAGAAGGATCCGACAGTTTGACAACACGGCTCTCGTGAAGGGTAAGGTCGATATTCGGCTCGATCGCCGCTGAGGATACGGCCTCCGTGACGGGGTCTATCCACCCGTCCATGGATGGCGCAACTAGCTCAGAATTGAGGCTCGGAGCGGCTACTAGTGCGATATCCTGAATACGGTCC
Organism: Triticum dicoccoides; assembly: GCF_002162155.2. NCBI lineage: Eukaryota > Viridiplantae > Streptophyta > Magnoliopsida > Poales > Poaceae > Triticum > Triticum dicoccoides. The sequence continues at coordinate 308,374,545 of NC_041384.1, forward strand.
GATGGCAGAGCTAAATCGTACCCATCGTGACCGCGTGGCGCACAAGGCCGGGGCTCGAATCCGTCGGAGAACAAGTCTCTGCAGGCATCGTCCGTGTTATTTAATCTTTCAAACCTGACCTAGTGGCCAGGGGCGTAACTTTCGATCTGATCCAGATGGCCAAGCGAGTTGGCCTACAGTGCGAAGCCGCCGAACGCAAAGATCTGTCCGGGGAGGAAAGTCTCACCCTGGACCGCATCGCTCTCGATGATCGTAGGAGCCATCAGGCCTAACAGCGATGACACAGAGCAACTCTCAACGAGAGCACCAATGTCAGTGTCAAAACCGGCGGATCTCGGGTAGGGGGTCCCGAACTGTGCGTCTAAGGCGGATGGTAACAGGAGGCATGGAACATGATGTTTTACCCAGGTTCGGGCCTTCTTGATGGAGGTAAAACCCTACGTCCTGCTTGATTTATTCTTGATGATATGAGTATTACAAGAATTGATCTACCACGAGATCGGAGAGGCTAAACCCTAGAAGCTAGCCTATGGTATGATTGTATGTTGTCCTACGGACTAAAACCCTCCGGTTTATATAGACACCGGAGAGGGTTAGGGTTACACAAGGTCGGTTACAAAGGTGGAGATATACATATCCATATTGCCTAGCTTGCCTTCCGCACCAAGTAGAGTCCCATCCGGACACGAGACGAAGTCTTCAATCTTGTATCTTCATAGTCCAACAGTCCGGCCAATGGTTATAGTCCGGCTGTCCGGATACCCCCTAATCCAGGACTCCCTCAGCCACCCTCCGGCCGCCGGAGCTGCGTGCGAAACCGCAGGACTCGCGCCTCCCCCGGAGTGAGTGGACCTGACCACTATGCCCAATGGAGCCACTGGCCCCCAAGCACCTTCACCACATCACCGCGCCATCTAAGTGGTTGGCTCGCAACAGCGAGGGTGCGATGCAGTCGCCACCGGCACCGTCAAAAGCCGGGCGACGGTACGATCTACATCATCATGACCAATGCCGAGCACCGCTACGGAGGCCATGGCGCAGGCCCAGCTGTTGTTGATGTTCCTACCGGCAGCCGATCAGATGGATGAATGGAGTGCCACCATTCAGAGTTTGATTGGCTTTGCGGAGGCTGGGGCTCACAGCGAGCTGGCCCGATGCGGCCTCCCCAAGCAACAACAATGGCTCGCACTGCTAGCCGTACGGAAGGTGCCACCCCCACTTTGCAGGCCCCACCATGGCAATCTGCGCGGGAACCGCAGAATCAAGAACCCGACGACATCTAGATGGCCTCTTCCGACCCATGACCACGTCCAGGCCAACGACGAGCCCCGGAGGATAGGCGGAGGGGAGGCGCATGCGTCTTCGTCGAGCGATGCCGCGACGACCACCGTCGGACCAATGGGTGTGATGGCCCCGATGACGATGAGCCTGTGCTCGAGGATGGGTGCCCTGCCTTTACTCGTGAGCTGGGGCAAGTCCGTTGGCCATCCGCTTGCACGTTCAAGCCAGAGATACATAAGAAGTATGATGGGAGGCTGAACCCGGCAGAGTTCCCAATCATATACACCATTGCTGTTCAAGCTGCCGGAGGAAGAGATGAGAAGGTGTTTTCCAACTACTTCCCGTTGGCACTCAAATCCAATGTGAGGTCTTGGCTAATGCACCTGCCGGAGAACTCCATATCATCATGGGCTGACCTGTGCCATGAGTTAATTGTCGCCTTCACGGGCGGACATCAAGAACCAGGACAGCCCAACGACTTGCAGCTTCTCCAATAGAAAGAAGGAGGAACTCTCCGCAAGTATTTGTGGAGATTCAGCAGAGTCGACAGAAATATCCCAAATATCCACCCGACGGCTGTGATAGCTTCCTTCCAGTCCAATGTGCGCAACCGTATGATACGTTCCCAAATGAATGTTCAGTTGCCCAAGACTGTGAAAGAGCTTTACACCTTGGTGGATAAATGCGCTCGGGTGGAGGAGGGAAGGAAAGTCCCTGGAGAGGAAGATTGCGTCAACATCGATTTAGAGGATGACGATGAATCCCCCAGCTACAAGAAGAACAAGAAGCACAACAAGAGGCGCAAGGATAAGGCAGTGATTACCATTGAAGGGTCATGCATGCTTAGTACCGGCAAGATGGCTAAGGCCGAAGCCCTTGGCAAGGAAGCTATCGCGTGCGCTGACTGCCGGGAGGGTACGGCTACCTAGAGAGCTAGGAAAGGAGATGGGTCATAATGCAAGATTCATCAGACCAAAGGCCACGATCTCCAAGAGTGTCATCGGGTTGAGCCACTCAGCAGGAGGCAGAGGGCTGAATACGAGAAGCATGATAAGGAAAAAGGTCAGAATGGCACTGGCGGGAAGGGTGGGGTGGTGAAGCAAATCGCCCCTACAAGGCTTTTCGGAACCAAAGAAAGACCGCTAGGGGCCGAGAGAAGGAAGTTTGCAATGATGAGAGTGATGGAGAGGATGAAGAGGAAACCAAGGAGTAGGAATTCCAAAAGTCCACTGACGCCATGTGCATTGACGGGGGTGCATCTTTGCACTCCTCTCACCGCCAACTTAAACGGTGGGCGTGTGAGGTCAATGTCATGGAGCCAGCGGCAGAGTCTCGAAAGCCGCTCAAATGGTCATGCACGCCCATCATCTTTGACGAAGAGGACCATCCTGACCGCACCATCGTGGTAGGGTGTTTGCCGTTGTTGGTCTTGCCAACAATCCGCAACCTCAAAGTCACAAAGATGTTGGTTGACGGTGGGTGTCGGTGTCAAAACTGGCGGATCTCGGGTAGGGGGTCCCGAACTGTGCGTCTAGGCCGGATGGTAATAGGAGGCAAGGGACACGAAGTTTTACCCTGGTTCGGGCCCTCTCGATGGAGGTAAAACCCTACGTCCTGCTTGATTAATATTGATGATATGGGTAGTACAAGAGTAGATCTACCACAAGATCGAAGATGCTAAACCCTATAAGCTAGCCTAAGGTATGATTGTTGATGTGTATGTTGTCCTACGGACTAAAACCCTCTGGTTTATATAGACACCAGAGAGGGTTAGGGTTACACAAAGTCGGTTACAATGGTAGGAGATCTTCATATCCGTATCGCCAAGCTTGCCACACTTGTTAATGCTATGAGTTCGGGGTGCCACACTTGTTAAAGTGTTCGTACTTCTCACACCATATTGAGGGGTAATAAATCCCCTGGTGTATTTTGGCCTTACCAACGTGTACGGGTGCAACATGTCGTTAAGGAACATATATAAAGAAAAAAGGTAATGCAAAAAAAGACGAAAGCTATGCATTGCTTATTAAAAAGGGATGCGATCAAAGCAGAACGACACAAATAATGCGATAAGTGAAAGGTTGGACTAGTTAACATGTTCGTTCTAGGGGCAAGCTGCGGAATAGTATGCGGAACAGGTATACTGCTCGTGATAGAGACCACCTGAGAGTTCCATAATGCGGCGTGGCTTGTCTGCTTCCCTGGTTCTTGCATCGGTTGTGTGGCAATTGAACTGCCGAGCAGGCCTTCCGAAGGATGGAGTCCTGAAAGTAAGAGAAAATTAAAAAATCGGCAGCCCCTGGTATAGTTTAAGCCGTGTTTCGGGCATGCCGTGATGGTGCCCCTCCCCTGTACCCATGGTATCTCTAGAGCATAGTTATGTACGCGAAGTACTGGCGTCGCCTTTTTGCGAGGGTTGGGGTTGGGGCCGCATTGCTACGCCTGCTCGGGTCGTGCCAGGCGGTCTTGTTGTAGGTTACTCCGGGCGCGCTTGACGGTGTCCGGTCGTTTAGTGGCCGGACTGGAGAACTGCCTGGAGAGGCTGCTTTGTACTTCCGCTGCAAGGGCCGCCGTGTGCTCCTTCGTTCGGAGGGAGCGTTCGGTGTTTCCATTAACCATAATTACTCCTCGTGGGTCTGGCATCTTGAGCTTAACGTATGTGTAGTGCGGTACCGCATTGAACTTGGCGAATGCGGTTCGCCCGAGCAGTGCGTGATAACCACTGCGGAACGGGACTATGTTGAAGATTAACTCCTCGCTTCGGAAATTATCCGGAGATCCGAAGACCACTTCAAGTGTGACTGAGCCTGTACAGTTGGCCTGTACACCTGGTATTACGCCTTTAAAGGTCGTTTTGGTGGGCTTAATCCTCGAGGGATCTATGCCCATTTTCCTCACTATATCCTAGTAAAGCAGGTTCAGGCTGCTGCCGCCGTCCATAAGGACTCTAGTGAGATGAAATCCGTCAATAATTGGGAACCAATGCGGTGAATTCGCCATGACGGATGCTAGTGGGATGGTCCCTTCGATCAAAGGTGATCGGGCAGGAGGACCATCAGTTGAACTTTGGGGCGACTGGCTCTACCGCGTATACGTCCCTTAACGCGTGCTTTCGCTCCCTTTTGGGGACGTGGGTTGCATATATCATGTTCACCGTCTGCACTTGTGAGGGAAAACCCTTCCGTCCACTATTCTTCGGCGGACGGGGCTCCTTGTTGTCATCGCTATGCAACCCCTTGTCTTCATTTTCGGCGTTTAACTTGCATGCCTGCTTGAACACCCAACAATCCCTGTTGGTGTGATTAGCCGGCTTTTCGGGGGTGCCATGTATCTGGCACAAGCGGTCGAGTATTCGGTTCAAACTGGACGGGCCCCTAGGATTCCTTATGAATGGCTTTTTCCGCTGACCAGATTTAGAGCCTCTGAATCCGGCATTAACTGCCGTATCCTCAGCATTGTCGCTGTTAATGCGGCGCTTCTGCTTGTTGTGACGTGACCTGCCACTACTGTCCCTGGTGTCCGAATTACCAGGGTTCTTAGTCATATTGTTGCTACGAGCAAGCCAGCTGTCTTCTCTCGCGCAAAAGTGGGTCATGAGTGTCGTGAGTGCTGCCATAGATTTCGGCTTTTCCTGTCCAAGGTGCCGGGCCAGCCACTCGTCACGGATATTGTGCTTGAAGGCTGCTAGGGCCTCAGCGTCCGGACAGTTGACTATTTGATTTTTCTTTGTTAGGAACCGTGTCCAAAATTGCCTGGCCGATTCCTCTGGCTGCTAAATCACGTGACTTAGGTCATCGGCGTCTGGGGGTCGCACATAAGTATCCTGGAAATTGTTGAGGAATGCGGCTTCTAGGTCCTCCCAACAACTGATTAATCCTGTTGGCAAGCTGTTAAGCCAATGCCGAGCTGGTCCTTTAAGCTTGAGTGGGAGGTATTTGATGGCGTGGAAATCATCGCCGCGGGCCATGTGGATATGAAGGAGATAATCCTCGATCCATACTGCAGGATCTGTTGTGCCATCATATGATTCAATGTTTACGGGTTTGAAACCCTCGGGGATTTGATGATCCATTATTTCGTCTGTGAAGCATAGTGGGTGTGCGGCGCCTCTGTACTAGGCTATATCATGACGTAGCTCCAGTGAGCTTTGTCTATTGTGTTCGGCCCTGCCGAATTTGTGGCCGGCGTGACGGTTACCGTCTCGAGCCGTGGGGTGCCCCCGCAATCCGTAGATCGATCTTGTTTGCCTTGCCTTGTCCTCCAACATATCTCGTAAGTCCGGCACATATTCCCGGTTGGTACGGGGTGCGGCTTGACTGGAGGGCCGAGAGGCCTCTCTGTCGCGGCCACGAGGTGGCCGGTCGGCCACATCAAGTGCTTCCTCCTCTAATTGGGGTAGCAACCTGCGCTATGGGTAGCTCTTGGAGGGGCGCTCGAGTTTATGCTCTTCGGCCGCAAAGACCTCAGTCCATCTGTCGACTAGCAAACCTTGATCAGCTCTAAGCTGTTGCTGTTTTTTCTTGAGGCTTCTTGCCATGGCCATAAGCCTATGTTGAAAACGCTCTTGCTCGACGGGATCCTCTGGCATGAAAAATTCATCGTCATTGAGGCTTGCCTCTTCTTCGGAGGGAGGAATATAATTATCGTCCTCGACCTCTCTGTTTGCCGCTCTCTCTTGAGGGCTGGTTTCTCCATCCTCCTGTGCTAAATCTTGCTGGAGGGGGTTTTCTTCGGCACTTTCCGGAGTATTATTATCTCCCGTGATGGAATCACCGTATTTGTTTTGGCGGGATTTTGAGCGGCGACGCTGACGCTGGCGCTTAGGCTGTTTCTTGGAGGGGTCATCCTCCGCTGTTCCGTCGCCATCTCCTTCTTTTGGGGTGTCCACCATGTAAATGTCATATGACGAGGTGGCTTTCCAGGGCCTCGTAGGCGCTGGTTCTTCATCATCTCCTTCATCGGCGTCCATACCGTCGATGTCTTCGGAGTCAAAGTCGAGCATGTCGGTTAAGTCGTCGACAGTGGCTACAAAGTGGGTGGTGGGTGGGCTTTGAATTTCTTCATCGTCCGTACCCCAACCTTGCTGACCGTAGTCCGGCCAGGGCTCTCCTGATAAATAGAGAGACTTCAGTGTCTTCAGGATATCACCGAAAGGCGAGTGCTGAAAGATGTCCGCGGCAGTGAACTCCATGATCGGCGCCCAATCGGATTTGATCGGTAGGGGCGCGGAGGGTTCAGAGTCCGGAGAGGAGTCCGGCTCCTTGGAGTCACGAGTCTCGCAGAGTACGGGGCTGGTGTTCGGCTCAATCGCCATTGGGATCGCAACCCCGAGGTGGCGTCCAACCGCCCATCCTCGATCGGCGCAGTTGGCTCCGAATTAAGGGTCAAAGCTGATGCGGGTGCGGCCTCCAGGGCACTGTTCGGCGGCAGAGCTAGATCATGCTCGTCGGGACAGTGCGGCGCACTCGGCAGTGGCTCGAATCCGTCGAAGATCAAGTCCCCGCGGATGTCAGCCGTGTAGTTTAAACTTCCAAATCTGACCTGACGGCCAGGGGCGTAGCTTTCGATCTGCTCCAGATGGCCAAGTGAATTGGCCCGCAGTGTGAAGCTGCCGAAGACGAAGATCTGTCCGGGGAGGAAGGTCTCACCCTGGACTGCATCTCTATTGATAATCGTAGGAGCCATCGAGCCTGACGGCGATGACACAGAGGAACTCTCAATTAAAGCACCAATATCGGTGTCAAAACCGGCGGATCTCGGGTAGGGGATCCCGAACTGTGCGTGTAGGCCGGATGGTAACAGGAGGCAAGGGACACGAAGTTTTACCCAGGTTCGGGCCCTCTCGTTGGAGGTAAAACCCTACGTCCTGCTTGATTAATATTGATGATATGGGTAGTACAAGAGTAGATCTACCACGAGATCGAAGAGGGTAAACCCTGTAAGCTAGCCTAAGGTATGATTGTTGATGTGTATGTTTTCCTACAGACTAAAACCCTCCGGTTTATATAGACACCAGAGAGGGTTAGGGTTACACAAAGTCGGTTACAATGGTAGGAGATCTTCATATCCGTGTCGCCAAGCCTGCCTTCCACGCCAAGGAAAGTCCCTTCCGGACACGGGACGGAGTCTTTAATCTTGTATCTTCATAGTCTAGGAGTCCGGCTGAAGGTATAGTCCGGCTATCCAAACACCCCCTAATCCAGGACTCCCTCAGCGGGGCCCTCTTGAATTTGATTTCCCCAAAGGTTATCAGCAAGCTTCAGATAGCAGAGGAAGAACTAAATGTCACTGGCACATTTCAACGAGTTAATCCCTGCAGGAGTCATCCTAAGGGAAAGATCACCTTGCCAGTGACAATTGGGGAGAATTGAACTACCATACTGAAAATGTTGTGTTTGATGTGGTCGACCTCCCCCTGCCGTATAATAGGATCCTTGGACGCCCAACTCTAGCAAAATTCATGGTGGCATATCACTATGCGTACAACACCTTGAAGATGCCAGGGCCGGTGGGAGTCATTTCTATTATGTCAGATGAGAAAGATGCAATTATTTGCGTGGATAAGATGTACCGGGACGCGGTCGCGGCAGATGCCGCGGCAGCAGTAGTTCCCGCCAAGGAGAATAGATGGAAAAAGAAGAATAGCAGAGACACCAGCAAGGAATCTAGGAAGCATACCTCTTCGGAGTGTGCTACGCCTGTTGATGACATGCGGGAGAGCTCCAACAGCAAGAGATCCAAGGTTGCTCCACCACATATGAAAAAGGTCCTGGGAAGTCTGACTGGCGTTGATGGTACCTTCTCTATAAGTGCCACCCTTGATGACAAATAGGAAAGTGTGCTCATTGCCTTCTTGTGGGTGAATATTAATGTGTTTGCCTGGCAACCATCTGATATCCCCGGCGTTCCCAGGGAGGTAATCGAGCACCACCTTGCTGTCTGCCCACATGCCCGACCCGTCAAGCAGAAGGTTCGAAAGCAGGCCTTGGAAAGGCAGCAGGTCATTGCCGAAGAGATTAAGAAGCTTGAGGCAGCTGGTCTGGTTAGAGGAGTACTACATCCGACATGGTTAGCAAAACTAGTGGTCGTGTGCAAGGCTAACGTAAAATGGAGGCTTTGCATAGATTTCATAGATCTCAACAAAGCTTGCCCGAAGGAACCATTTCCCTTGTCGCGCATCAACCAGATTGTGGACTCCACTTTAGGTTGTATGGTTAGAGGAGTACTTTCTAGACGCATACTCTGGGTATCATCAGATCATCCTGTCCAAGGAAGACGAAGAGAAGACCTCGTTCATGACCCCATGTCGTACGTACTGCTTTGTACGCATGCCTTTTGGGTTAAAGAGTGTCGGGTCCACGTTTGCAAGAGCAGTCCAAATTGGTTTTGAACCACAATTGCATAGAAACATTGAGGCTTATGTGGATGATATTGTGGTCAATACCAAGGAAAGATTAACACTCATCCAGGATTTGGAGGAGCCATTTGCTAATCTGCGCTAGATCAAATTGAAGCTAAATCTAGAGAACTGTGTGTTTGGCATTCCCTTTGGCAAGCTACTTGGGTTCGTCGTGTCCCATCATCGGATTGAAGCCAACCCCGATAAGATCAAGCCTATCGAGTAGATCCAGGCACCCAGGACAGTCAAAGTTGTGAGGCTGTCAGAACCCTTATCCTAAGTCACACCAATCTAGCATGTAACACATCATATCACTTTGCGGCCTCACGCATGGTATTCCCACGGGTGCCACCTTACCTGGCCTGGGACCGTTTGTGCCTTTTGTCTCACGTATATGATAGTGTCGCTAGCATCCATATGACAGAGAACCCGGGCCGACATGACTATCTGTGAATCCAAAGTGGCACTAACTTACAGGGACAGGCATACATGACCCAGCAACGAACGTGTCGGTCATCAACGTATGAACCCAAGTCGTCGCAAGCTACAAGGACTTAAAGGAACAACGCGTGACATTTCCCTGAAGGGACAGAAACAGGAACTAAGAACGACACATGCCGGCCAGCCTAAGTGTTCCGGAGCAGTAGCAAGCTACCATGGTTTAGTGGAAGCACTAGGAGACACATACCAAGCATTTCAAAATCAAACACACAATATGCTCAATATGTGCAAATACAACATGGCATCACAACACAACTGTATGACCCCAAGTATTTACTCATAAGGCTCCGAAGAGTCATGCACAGTAAGAATTACAATCATGGGTCACATGACCCAACATACAGAGCATAGAGGCAACAGAAGCATAAACATGTCTGGGTACAGACAACTACAAATGAAAAGGGCTGAGAAGCCTGACTATCTACAAGACCCTCCGAAGGGTACAAGATCGTAGCTGAGGTAACAAGCTAAACATCAAAGTCCATGCAGAACTACTAGTGAGACTGAAGTCTCTCTGCAAAAACATAAATTAAGCAAACGTTAGTACAAATGTACCCAGCAAGACTTATATCAGAACTAGCTACATATGCATCAATATCAACAAAGGGGTGGTGGAGTTTAACTGCAGCAAGCCAACTTTGACTCAGTGGCTATCCTGAACTATGACTGCAAGTAACTCTTTGGAGGTGGTGCACACGAGTCCACATATTCACCAAATCAATACATCACTATGGATCCGCTCCCGTCTCCCTACGACAACGCCATCCATAGCATTCACGCTTACCTTGTGCATTTTAGAGTATCCACTTTTCACTTGTCTATGGACTGTATAGGCAACCCAGAAGTCCTTTACTGCGGACGCGGCTATTTGAATAGATCATTTATAATCCTGCAGGGGTGTACTTCTTCACACATGTTTCCACCACTTAGCGTCTGCGCACGACATGTGCTCGGCAGACTTCAAGCGAAAGCCAACGTGGGTGTAGACCACAACCTGACTAACCACACAAGTCCCTAGTCCAGGTTTATCGCCTATTCAGGTTCCATCCAAAGGGAGTCTGGCCGAGGTTTCCACTTACGGCCCCGAATGATGTGTGCAGGGTTCCCGACGCACCAAACGGGCAACTCGGTACACCGGGCCACGTGCCAAGTGCATCACGGCCTACCGCTTGGGTCAGTGCTATGCACGGCCTCCAACATACTACAAACACCAGAAACTACTTGCAACTCCTGGACAGCGGACGGGTGGGTTAATAAGTCGAGTGGGGTCATATTTCAGGGTCCAACGTGTGGTAGTAGTTGTTCATGGATCACAAACATAGAACTCAGTTCCTGAGGACGGTTTCAATGAGACAACCCACCATGTACTCCTACATGGCCTCTCACCGCTACCTTTACCAAATCATGTTCACACACTTTAGCTCTCAACAGTAGGACATGTTCACCACATTCCAATTCATCCCCGATGAATAGGAACTGACTCAACTCTAAGCAGTAGCAGGCATGAAAAACAAGCATGAATGAGTAGGCACATCAGGGCTCAAACAACTCCTACTCATGCTACTGGGTTTCATCTATTTACTGTGGCCATGACAAGTCATGCAGAGGAAAGGGGTTCAACTACCGCAACATGTAACAGTTGAATCGTTGTTTTCCTAATGCAGTAAAAGAGAGCAGAAGAGAGAGAGTGGGATTGTATCGGAATGAACAAGTTGGTTTAGCTTGCCTGGCACTTCTGAAGATAGTATAGTTCTTCATCGGTGTCATCGATCTCATCATCGGAACCACGTCTACTAAGAGGGGACAAATACCGACAACATAGAAGGAACACAATCAATGCAATGTAAAAATATGATGCATGAATGTGACATGGCAAAATGAGTGTGTTGAGCTAATGCAACTAAACCCAGAAGGGTTTGAATCAATTTGAACCAAGGGATCAAATTCCAACTCAAGTTATGAATTTATGAAGCACATTATCATGTTTTGATCTAAACATCAATTTTAAGTTGCTTTGTCATGCATGAAAATGGTACAGATGGATAGATAGAATTTTTCTGAACATTTTTCATATATAAATTATTTCATTTGGAGTTACGGTTGATTTTCTATGATTTTGAGAAGTTTAAATCATTTTTTGGAATTTCCTGAATTAGTTTAAACACGGAAAAACATTATTGCATCAGCATGACAGCAACATGATGTGACCAGGTCAACCGTGGCTGACCAGGGTCAAACCTGACTAGTGGAGCCCATTGGTCAGTGACCCACTGGTTAAGCCCTGTCAAAACGAGTGCTGACTGGTTTTGACCTGCTTGTAGGGCCCGCTGTCAGTGGCAGTGAGGTGGCTAAACAGTGGGATTAGCCCCTAATGGCCGTGCCACATCGGTGTGGTTACGTCGGTGATAACCCGATGCGGAGGCGATCGCCGGCCCGCCGTTTCCGGCCACAACTGATCGCATGGCTAGTTGTGTTGGAGAGCCCGTGGTGCGGCGCATCCAATGGTGGTCGTGGGGATGCCGGGGACGACATGTAGAGGCGGCGGCGGACTCGGTTGTGTGCGGGTGCTGCGCTAGGGATCACTACCGAACTGCCTTGGCTGCACGTCAGCGCCAGGGTCACTCTAGGGCACGCCCGTTTTATGACGGCAGCGAACAGAGCACAGGGAGCACGCGTGCTATGGCAATGGCGGAGATGAGCTTTGGCTCGTGAGGGAAGGGAGCTAGAGGGCACGGGAGGACAGGGGAGAAAGGGTAGTAGACGTGATGGCTCACAGCGGATCCCGCAGCGTTGTCAGAGAGATCGGGAGAGGTCTGATGAGGGCAGAACGGTGAAGGCGATCTCGGTGGCCGAAGCTTCGAGACAAGGCCGGGGACGATGATACGGGGCTTCCAGCATCCCATGAGTTGGCGGAGACGAAGAGAATGTCGAGGCGGAGCTCTCAGACACGCCGAGAGGTCTAGGGGGATGCGGTGGCTACACGAACGGAGATAGCAATCTTGCGGATGGCTTTGGCCATGGCGCGGAGCGGATGAGGGAGAGAACGGGGGAGAGGGAGAGCGATCCAGACGGTTCTGGGGGGGGTAGCGTGGCGTCTCCAGGGAGCGGCGAAGCAATTGGTAGGCAGGAGGTGGCGGTGTGTGCACGCGCGCGGCGAGCACGCGCTCGGCATCCTCCCGGCAGCAACTTGAAGACGATGGTGCTGTGGGCCTCGTGGGCTGCTACAGTAATAGGCCAAGGTAAGTTCTTATAGAATTATTTTCAATAGGCCTCAAATGCTTTCAAGATTATTTGGACATTTAAAATACTTTATAGAATTTAAATGTACAAATTCAAATACTTATGATTTAATTCAAAAACCCAGAGTGTCCTAGAGAAGTGTGCACCATTTTTGGCAGAGGTTCTAGACCAATTCAAAAATGCTGAACATTTATGAAGGGCATTTTGGGTTCATTGAAAAGATTTAATTTTGAGCCTAGTTGAATTTCATTTGCTACTAGGGTTTAACAGTCCCCATTTCAAATCCATCTGAATTTTAAACATGATGACATGATGATCAAGCGAAGACAATAGGGGATGAGCTAGGGCTGTGACAACTCACCCCCACTAAACAAGAATCTCGTCCTGAGATTCGATACGTGAGGTAAGAAGACAGAGAGGACACGGAACTGACACAGTCTTCACGATTCATTGCATTTCTCGAAGATGTTGATTCATTGCTTCAAATTGATCTTGACGTCTTTGCTTTCGAGAACTTCATCCAACACGACGACCACAGAAAGAAACTCTACAGGAATCGATCTCCTCGAAGGTCGAGCACTCAGGATCAACTCATGGAGAGAGACGTTGAAACATCTCTTGAGCTGAGACACAAAACACACATCGAGAGCAATGGAAAGAGGTATATGACAGCGGTTCGATTGGGTAGGAAAAACTACCATGCTTATGATGATGATGCATGGTTTCAAGATAGTGAGGTCATAATCGCCATGATTCCATAACAGGGCACCTTAGGGAAGGTGACTCGTAGAATTACTCCCTTAAGTGGCAAAAAGAATTACTTTTGACAGAGAGATCATTGAGACTATTTATACCAGCCTAAGGCAATCACAATCGATCATTTGAAGGAGTTAAGAAGAATGACATACTCGGACTAGAATGGATGATGTGGACTACGCAATGGTTGATTTTGCTTATCATCGGAAATGGATGGGACCCATGGTAGGACCACTTTTGAAGATGATCCTGAACTAGAATTACTAAGAAGGCAGCCCATAGTGAAATGGCACAAAGACGGGTGCAAGTTGGGAACAAAATGCAAATGCTGGGAATGTTCCAGCCATCATATCTGCCCGAGATTCAGATCTGGTTAGTAATAGGATACTTCAGACTCAACATGTCTGCAAAAGAAAGTTTGCAACACAATTCGATGAGATGACGTTGCGAGATTCTCGGGGGATGAACTACGGAAGCATGCTCCAAAACATGAGATGGTTCTGCTACACACCTGTGAACGCGCTGTCCAAGACAGGCATGACCACGTAGTAGTCTTACAACAAAACACTACTGAGTTCTAGTTGGGAAGCATCGTCGAGGATATCGAAGTCTTGTGCATGATCTAGAATTAACACAATAGAATCCTTTTCCTTGAGCGAATCAATCAGTGGTTTGGTGTGCTAGGGAATACATATGGAGTGGAGGTAATTAATCTACCAAACCATAGAATACATTCGCACATGCATAACTGACTTGGGATGGTACCAGAGGAAACAAGAACAATCTTTCTCGAACTCACAGCGGCAACTTGTACCAAATGCACATGAATTCAAGGAAGTCACTTCTTCCATCCAAGCATAAGCTTCATGAACGGAACACGAAGGCATTGCTTACAAAGTTCCCAACACTTGGTTGATGTTCAACATGAATCATGGAGGAGACAAAATGATGTTGATGGGCTCGACAGCAACTCATCGGAATTTTCCATATCACTGGAATTCCACCATTATGTGAACAATGTGATAGTATTGCTCAGACCAAAAGATGTAATGGTGTATGCTCGAGGAACAACCACGAGTAAGACAACATTACGAATATCGTTGGTTCTAATTTGATTTGATGATAGCCCACACTCAAATCAAGGTTTGGACAAGACGATATATTCAACAATCGACCACGAGGAACAATCGATGAAGATATCATCTCTCTTCAACACACACACAAGGATATCCCTTAGTTATGAAGTAAGTCAGGTAAAGCTTTTATCTTCCAATTGTCCAAGTTATTGTTTAGCTTTTCCGACTAGTTCAGGAGTATCCAACACAGGTCCTTGAAGAAAGGGTGGTTTATAGAAAAACCAACTTGATCACGAACTCAACATAGCGGTCAGGTGACAACCTGTTAATACTTCCGAGAAGATATCCGAAAAATCACGAATCACCGATATGTCTCTAAGATCGAGAACAATCTTGATTTTCAGAGCAATACGATATGATCAAAAGAGGGAGGGATTAGCACAATCCTAACTCATTGATCGAAGAGTGCACCGGAAATAAGGACTAGGTAGCACGATTGATCTTAGGATGATGATTCAATAACGAGAACGCTAAGAGTGAGAGTATTGTCCATTAACTACCAAGCAACGAGGTTGCTAGGAGTATTGCTTCAAACATCATAGTTCACTTGTCAGCATTCCGGTTACAACAACACAGGACCGAGGAATGAATAATGATGGTGAGAACTATCACTACGTCAAGAATTCATGAGAGGTGGTGCAATTCTCCTGACATTCTTGACATAAAGATGGTAACACTCCAAGGTAGATTAGAGCAAAAGCTGGATTGGCATTTTGATCCACGAAATACAACTACTTTTGTCCAATCCTCGAAGTGGACAAGGTAGTGGAGTTTGTTTCTCCTAGTCATTCCGGAATAGAATAGCTTGATGGACCACAAGAATAATAGGCATCGATAGCACGAATGCACAACTACTCCTGACTATCGACTAATACAAAAGGGTCAGAATGCAACTAAAAAGGGACAACTCAAAGGAACATATCACTTTCTGAGTTGTGGATGCATAGATTTGCATGTTGAACAAACCTCAACATATTTCTTCCGGATAACCCATCCAGAAAGGTAGAACTGGCAGATTCACAATGTAGAGTGGATAACTCATCAAGAGCACTCTGGTTGTGATCTTTTGATTCGGAAGAACTTCTGCCATAAGCAATTCATGGTATTTGGAAGAATGATATACCACGGACCTCGAGGACTATTGGAAAGGTCACTAATATCCTAAAGGAACTTGCAAACACTATCAACATGAAATAAGTAGGGTGAATCTCGGGTTAAAGAACCCAGGAATAGAATGCACACAAACTAAATGGCATCACATAATGCTTTCAAGAATGACGGCCAGAATCATCACACTGGGAACACAAAACACGGCTATATTACTAGGTGACTCCCTAAGACACCTAGGGCCATAACAATAGCTCCAACATATATGTCGAGGCAACAGAGTACCTCAACTCACCAATTAGTGTGGTTAAACTAGCCCAAAGAAACATCGGGAATGGAAAGAAGGGAGTTGCAAATGCATTCGACTATTTCAAAACCTGGGATGACTCGGACAACATAACGGCTATAAATGCTCTAAAAGATTTGAGACATCCTGCAAAATAGTGGCATGACCACTCAACATCACAATATCAAGGTTCTGAGGCCAACTATGAATATACGAAAGTAGTAGAAACTGAACTGAGACTTGAGACCAACAATCCTAAGAGTCTACAGATTAGTAACACGTGATCCTGATAGAAAGACAAGAAGCCTAGTTCTTAATCCCTGTAGAAAAGAAGAGGCCGACTCAGATCAGAAGGCATAAGGTATAAGGAGTAAAAAGAGCCTTACGTTCCCTTCCACAATTAATTCCCTTACATAACTAAAGCATTTCTAGAAACGACTTCGACCAGTTTGGCTTGGTAATCCTATAGGCAGTTAGGCTCTGATACCAAAGCTGTCAGGAACCCGACCCTAAGTCACACCGATCTAGCATGTAACACATAATATCACTTTGCGACCTCACGCATGGTATTCCCACGGGTGCCACCTTACCTGGCCCGAGACCATTTGCGCCTTTTGGCTCACGTATATGATAGTGTCACTAGCATCCATATGACAGAGAACCCGGGCCGACATGACTAGTCGTGAATCCAAAGTGGCACTAACTTATAGGGACAAGCATACATGACCCAGCAACGAACGTGTCGGTCATCAACGTATGAACCCAAGTCGTAGCAAGCTACATGGACTTAAAGGAACAACGCGTGACATTTACTTGAAGGGACAGACACAGGAACAAAGAAGGACACATGCCGGCCAGCCTAAGTGTTCCGGAGCAGTAGCAAGATACCATGGCTCAGTGGAAGCACTAGGAAAAATTCCCCATAAGAGAGGCTACCAAGAATAAACATCTAGATAGTCGGATCCCACACATATCAAGCATTTCAAAATCATACACACAATATGCTCGATATGTGCAAATACAACATGGCATCAAAACAAAACTCTACGACACAAAGTATTTATTCATAAGGCTCCGAAGAGTCATGCATAGTAAGAATTACAATCATGGGTCACATGAACCAACGTACAGAGCATACAGGAAATGGAAGTATAAACATGTCTGGGTACAGAAAACTACAAATGAAAAGGGCTGAGAAGCCTGACTATCTACAAGACCCTCCCAAGGGTACAAGATCGTAGCTGAGGTAACAAGCTAAACGTTGAAGTCCATGCAGAACTACTAGTGAGACTGAAGTCTCTCTGCAAAAACATAAATTAAGCATACGTGAGTACAAATGTACCCAACAAGATTTACATCGGAACTAGCTACATATGCATCAATATCAACAAAGGGGTGGTGGAGTTTAACTGCAGCAAGCCAACTTTGACTAAATGGCTATCCTGAACTACGACTTCAAGTAACAATTTTGAGGTGGCGCACACGAGTCCACATATTCACCAAATCAATACACCATTATGGATCCGCTCCCGTCTCCCTATGAGAACGCCATCCATTGCACTCACGCTTATCTTGCGCATTTTAGAGTATCCACTTTCACTTGTCTATGAACTATATAGGCAACCCAGAAGTCCTTTACCGTGGACGCAGCTATTCTAATAGATCATTTATAATCCTGCAGGGGTGTACTTCTTCACACATGTTTCCACCACTTAGCGTCTGCACACGACATGTGCTAGGCAGACTTCAAGCGAAAGCTGACGTGGTTGTAAACCACGACTAGACTAACCACACAAGTCCCTAGTCCAGGTTTGTCGGCTATTCAGGTTCCGTCTAAAGGGAGTCCGGCCGAGGTTTCCATTTACGGCCCCGAACGATGTGTGTAGGGTTCCCGTGGCACCAAACGGGTGACTCGGTACACCGGACCACGTGCCTACCACATCACAGCCTACCCCTTGGGTCAGCACTGTGCACAGCCTCTAGTATACTACAAACTCTAGAAACTACTTGCAACTCCTGGACAGAGGACAGGTGGGTTAATAAGTCGAGCGGGGTCATATTTCAGGGCCCAATATGTTGTAGTAGCTGGTCATGGATCACAAACACAAAACTCAGTTCCTGAGGACGGTTTCAATGAGACAACCCACCATGTACTCCTACATGGCCTCTCACCGCACTACTAGGAAAAGGCCTACTAGTGGCGCACCTGTTTTCGCTACTAATGGCGCACTACACGTGCGCCACTAGTAACAATTTTTTAAAAAAATGATTTTTTTTGAATTTTTTTCCATTTTTTTCTTAATCTCAGGTCACTAGTGCACGGCCTCCAGTATACTACAAACTCTAGAAACTACTTGCAACTCCTGGACAGAGGACAGGTGGGTTAATAAGTCGAGCGGGGTCATATTTCAGGGCCCAATATGTTGTAGTAGTTGTTCATGGATCACAAACACAAAACTCAGTTCCTGAGGACGGTTTCAATGAGACAACCCACCATGTACTCCTACATGGCCTCTCACCGCACTACTAGGAAAAGGCCTAGTAGTGGCGCACCTGTTTTCGCTACTAATGGCGCACTACAGGTGCGCCACTAGTAACAATTTTTTTAAAAAAAATTGAATTTTTTTTTGAATTTTTTTCCATTTTTTTTCTTAATCTCAGGTCACTAGTGCATAGCCTCCAGTATACTACAAACTCTAGAAACTACTTGCAAGTCCTGGACAGAGGACAGGTGGGTTAATAAGTCGAGCGAGGTCATATTTCAGGGCCCAATATGTTGAAGTAGCTGTTCATGGATCACAAACACAGAACTCAGTTCCCGAGGACGGTTTCAATGAGACAACCCACCATGTACTCCTACATTGCCTCTCACCGCACTACTAGGAAAAGGCCTACTAGTGGCGCACCTGTTTTCGCTACTAATGGCGCACTACAGGTGCGCCAATAGTAACAATTTTTTTTAAAAAATAAATTGAATTTTTTTTGAATTTTTTTTCATTTTTTTCTTAATCTCAGGTCACTATGGCTTAACCTCAGGACCATATGCTTAATCTCAAGTCAAATCGAATTCTGTGGTCAAACTTCCCGAAAGGTCACCCATCCTCACACTACTCCAGCCCAAGCATGCTTAACTTCGTAGTTCTATCCAACCCCAGCACCAGCTCACTTCACAGGCACTTGTTGATATATCTATCGTATCAATCCTATTAAACCTTGTTGATGTCTAGGACTTTGTTCATGTTCATGAGTATGATGAAATTTTTAAAAAATATTTCAAACTTCCCGGTCATATTACGTATCATATTTTGAAAAAAAATTCCAATTTTTTTAAACCAATTTTTTTTCTGTTACTAGTGGCGCACCTAGCAAATGGTGTGCCACTAGTAAGTTTGATTTTTTTTTCATTTCCCCCCCTCTAGATCTTAAAAGCCCCATATCTTTCGTTCTGTTCAATTCGGGTGTAACTTTTCAAGTAGATGATTTTTCATATAAAGAACTTTTTAATCCGAGTTCGTATGCAAAAGTTTTGCCCATTTTACAAATTCCAGAGAGATTTTGCAAAGAAAGTCGAAATTCAGATTTGTAAATTTTCCCAACAAGTAGACCACATATCACACGGGAAACTTATTTTATTTTATTTTATTGACATTTCCATCATTTTCTTTTATTTTTTTTAAACTGAAAAGGCGGTCCACCGGGGGGGTGCATTCGGTGGAATTTTTGGGCCAAGTTAGTAATGGCGCACCGTGGGAGTGGTGCGCCATTACTAGTTAAACTAGTAATGGCGCACCACACCCACGGTGCGCCATTACTAGTTTTCAAAAATAAATAAAAAAATTTGAATTTTTTTTGAAAAAAACTTATTAATGTTCACCACATTCCAATTCATCCCCGATGAATCAGACCAGACTCAACTCTAAGCAGTAGCAGGCATGACAACAAGCATGAATGAGTAGGCACATCAGGGCTCTAACAACTCCTACTCATGCTAGTGGGTTTCATCTATTTACTCTGGCAATGACGGGTCATGCAGAGAAAAGGGGTTCAACTACCGCAGCATGTAACAGTTGAATCGTTGTTGTCCTAATGTAGTAAAAGAAAGCAAAAGCGAGAGATTGGGATTGTATCAGAATGAACAAGGGGGTTTTGCTTGCCTGGCACTTCTGAAGATAGTATAGTTCTTCATCGGTGTCATCCATCTCATCGTCGGAACCACGTTTACTGAGAAGGGACAAAGACCGGCAACATAGAAGGAACACAATCAATGCAATGCAACAATATGATGCATGAATGTGACATGGCAAAATGAGTGTGTTGAGCTAATGCAACTAAACCCAGAAGGGTTTGAGTCAATTTGAACCAAGGGTTCAAATTCCAACTCAAGTTATGAATTTATAAAGTACATTATCATGTTTTGATCTAAACAGCAATGTTAAGTTGCTTTGTTATGCATGAAAATGGTACACACGGATAGATTGGATTTTTCTGATCATTTTTCATATATAAATTATTTCATTTGGAGTTACGGATGATTTTCTATGATTTTTAGAAGTTTAAGTCTTTTTCTGGAATTTCCTGAATTAGTTTAAACACAGAAAAACATTACTGCATCAGCATGACAACAACATGGCGTCACCAGGTCAAGCATGGCTAACCAAGGTCAAACCTGACCAGTGGAGCCCACTGGTTAAGCTCGGTCAAAACGAGTGCTGACTGGTTTTGACCCGCCTGTAGGGCCCGCTGTCAGTGGTAGTAAGGTGGCTAAACAGTGGGATTAGCCCCTAATGGCCGTGCCACATCGGCGTGGTTACGCCGGTGATGACCCGACGCGGCGGCAATCGCCGGCCGGCCATTTCCAGCCACGGCTGGTCGCGCGGTTAGGTGAGTTGGAGAGCCGGTGGTGCGGGGCATCTAGTGCTGGTCGTGGGGATGCCGGGGACGGCATGTAGCGGCGGCGGCGGCAAGCATATGCGGCGGTGGAGCTTGGTTGTGTGCGGGTGCTGCGCTACGGCTCGCTACCAAACTGCCTTGGTTGCACGTCATCGCCAAGGTCACTCTAGGGCAAGCCCGTTTTACGACGGCAGCGAATGGAGCACGGGGAGCACGCGTGTTGTGCCAATGGCGGAGCTGAGCTTTGGCTCGTGTGGCAAGGGAGCTAAAGGGCATGGGGGGGACAGGTGAGAAAGGGGAGTAGACATGGTGGTTCACAACGGATCCGGTAGCGTCGTCAGAGAGCTCGGGGAGATCTGATAAGGGCAAAATAACGAAGGCGATCTCGGCGGCCGGAGCTTCGAGACGAGGCCGGGGACGACGATACGGGGCTTCCGGTGTCCCGTGAGATGGCGGAGAGGACGAAAACGTCGAGGCGGAGCTCTATGACACGGTGAGAGGTCGAGGAGGGTGTGGTGGCTACGCGAACAGCGACAGCAAGCTTGCGGTGGCTTCGGCCATGGCGCGGAGTGCACGAGGGAGAGAACGAGGGAGAGGGAGAGCGATCCAGACGGTTATGGGGGTAGCGTGGCGTCTCCAGGGAGTTGGCGAAGCAACATGCAGGCAGTAGGTGGCGGCGTGTGTGCGCGTGCGGCGAGCACGCGCTCGGCATCCTCCTGGCAGCAGCTTGAAGACGGCGGCACTGTGGGCCTCATGGGCTGCTACAGTAATAGGCCGAGGTAAGTTCTTCTCTCTCTCTGTTAATTGTGTTTCTGTTATTCTATTCGTTTGATCTATTTTGATTTAGTAAAAATAATAAATCGTTTCATAAAATCTTGGAAATATTTGTGGGCACTTATAGAATTATTTCCAATAGCTCTCAAATGCTTTCAAGATTATTTGGACATTTAAAATACTTTATAGAATTTAATTGTCCAAATTCAAATATTTATGATTTAATTCAAAAATCCAGAGTGTCCTAGAGAAGTGTGCACCATTTTTGGCAGAGGTTCTAGACCAATTCAAAAATGATGAACATTTATGAAGGGCATTTTGGGTTCATTGAAAATATTTAATTTTGACCCTAGTTGAATTTTATTTGCTGCTAGGGTTTAATAGTCCCCATTTCAAATTCATCTGAATTTTAAACATGATGACATGTTGATCAAGCAAAGACAACAGGGGCTGAGCTAGGGCTGTGATAGAGGCGTCTGACACGGTGCATTGCCGCACTTAGCAGATTCATCTCCAAGAAGGCAGGGCCGATGAAGTGGACCCCGGAAGCAGATGCAACTTTACAAGATTTGAATACCTACTTGAACTCTGTGCCCACTTTGGTTGCCCCTAGACCACAAGAGCCATCGTTGCTATACTTAGCGGCAACTAATCAAGTGGTTAGTGCAGCCCCAGTAGCGCAGCGAGAAGTAGAGCAAACAAAGAGTGAGCAAAGCCCAGCAGGACCGGATGAGGTTTAGAACAAAGAAGAGCACGGCAGCAGGGGCAACCCCAAGGATGTGGCAAGGAAGAAAGTAGTGTAGCATCTAGTGTACTTCGTTAGTTCCCTGTTACAGGGGGCAAGATCAAGGTACCCTCGTGTGCAAAAGTTGATTTTTGGCCACATCATGGCCTCAAGGAAACTGCGCCACTACTTCTAAGCCCATGAGATTACGGTTTTCACCCGCTTTCCGTTGCAAACGATACCACGAAACCTTGAGGCTACCGGTAGACTAGTGGAGTGGGCTTTGCAGTTATCCATCTTTGGCCTGAAATTTGAGAGCACGTAAACAATTCAGAGTAGGGCGTTGGCAGAGTTTATTGCAGAATGGACGCCAACCCCTGATGAAGAAGTGCTGGAAACAGTTACCCCCGGCAAGGAAGCGCCCCAAGAATGGATCATGTATTTCGATGGTGCATTCTCCCTGCAAGGTGCGGGGGCTGGCGTGCTTCTCATTGCTCCCATAGGGGAGCACTTGAAGTATGTCATCCAGATGCATTTTCCCTAAGAGGAAGCAACCAATGATACAACAGAGTATGAACAGCTCCTTGACGAGCTCAGGATTGCAATAGAATTGGGAATCAGGAAGCTGATCATTCAAGGAGATTCACAACTTGAAGTGAGGCAAGTCAACAAGGATTACCAAAGTCCATTCATGGAGGCATACATTGAGGAACTGAGAAGATTGGAGGAGCGCTTTGACGGATTGCAAACAGAGCACGTACCCCATGCAGAAAACATCATAGCTGATCATCTATCAAACTGTTTTGCGCGAAACTTCTTGTGAAACCAGGAACTTTTGTTCTCCATCTTACACAATCATCCGTATCCCCGGCAAGAATGGCTCAAAAGAGGAGAAAGTGAGGCTCCGGTAAGCCTCTCATGGTAGAGCCTCCCGCAGATGAGGACATGCCGCTAGTCCTTGTTGTCGAGCCCCAGGCTCCAACTTGGGCAAGGCACATAGTCTGTTTCCTCCAAACTGGAGAATTTCATGATGAACAAGAGGAAGCTGAAAGAGTAGCCAGGATGGCCAGTATGTATTACTTTCTCCATGACACTCTATACAGAAGGAGGCCCAACGGTGTGAAATTGAAGTGCATCTGCCGGGAAGAAGGAAAGGAACTATGGGCGGAAATACACAATTGCGCCTCCCACATTGGATATAGGCCATTAGTTGGGAAAGCATTCCGACAAGGATTCGATTGTCCCACATCCATCGAAGATGCGGTCGAGCTAGTCACCAATTGTGAAGCCTGCCAGTTCCATTCCAAGAACATCCATCTTCCTGCACAAGCTCTTAAGACAATCCCTTTGTCATGGTCATTTTCGGTCTAGGGGCTCGATATCCTCGGCCCTTTACCTGAGCTATCGGTGGCTTGGAATTCTTGTTCGTTGCCATTGACAAGTTTACAAAGTGGCCAGAAGTAGATGCCGTGAGAAAGGTGACTGCTCAGTCAGCAATCATGTTCTTGAAACGATTGGTGTTCTCCTTCGGGGTCCCTACCAGGATCATCACCTTCAACTGCACCCACTTCACGAGCCACGCATTCTTGCAATATGTTCATGCCCTCAGAAGCAAGACCTATTTTCCTATGTTGCTCATCCCAGAAGAAATGGACAAGATGAGAGGGTGAACACTGAAGTGTTGCGAGGACTCAAGACGAGAATGTTTGATATGCTACGAAAGTGAGGCAGGCGATGGATTGATGAGCTCCCGTCAGTTCTCTGGTCCCTCAGAATGACACCAAATCCAGCTACCGGGCAGACGCCCTTCTCCCTAGTTTATGGGGCAGAAGCAGTTATCCCCATGAAGCTCATTTACGGGTCACCTCGAGTTCTTGCCTATGATGAAGTAGCGCAGGATCAGCACCAGTGTGACGACTCTGTGCTTCTCTAGGAGAACCGTCTCCGGGCTGCTACACGTGATGCACGCTATCAGCAAGCCCTGCGTCGCTATCATAGCTGCAATGTTCATGACCAGTGTTTTGTGGAAGGCGACCTTGTTGTTAGGTGCATTGAGTACTCCAAGGGTACAAACAAGTTGACGCTAAAGTGTGAAGGCCCTTACCGAGTAGTTCGAGACACCAGACCTGCCACAGTCCATCTAGAGACCGGAGATGGCATTCTCCGCAAGTTCTACTAGTAAGGCGCAGCTGTCGGGCCCTGCCCGGTAGCCACCCTTTTGTACAGGCCTTTCCTCAGTTCCATGTAACCCATTGTTCAAATCTAGGAGCAGAACCTGAGCAACAGAGAAATAAATGAAGTGCTGGGGGCCCCGACAAGTTGCATGCCTGCATAAGCATTTCATGGGCATCACATGTTCATGCAGATAAGATCGCATCTGGCATCATTTCCATCTGCATAAAACTACATGTTCCTGCCAAGAACTTGACCTCTAAGGGTAGCTGGAAAGATGAACCAACACTACGATCTCTGGCAAGCCAAACAACCTCTAAGGGTAGCTGGAAAGATGAACCAACACTACGATCTCTGGCAAGCCAAACAAATAAGTTCTATCTGTTGTCCATACGTGTTCTATAAGCAAAAACTTGTGCATAAGAGAACCTCGCCGCTCTTTGAAACTTAGGTGCTCCCATCCCTTAACCCGAACGTTGCTTCGGTCAGGATGGTCGCAGTGGCCTTTGGAGAAAAAAGATTGATGGGGGCTGGTCCCTAGTCACTATTCGTGCCCGGAAGGCTTAACTCCCCGGAAACAAAATAGAGGGTACCGTCAGGATAGCCTACCGGGGGAAACTCGTTCATTTAAAAATATAGAGGCATTCCACCTATGCATGGACATATACATGCACGATTCCCTGGCAAGAGTCATCCTTTTTGTTAATATGCTGATCAAACAAGGACAAACCTTACAGAACACATACATGGATTCAAGAGACATTATTTCAACTAAAATTTGGCAAGTGCCTACATATTTCAGATTGAAAAAAGATAAGTTCCATGTGATGCCCTTGCCCTTGTCCATCTCCTACAGGGTATTATAGGTACGGACCAAGGAGGTAGGAGGCGGTACCGGCTGGGATTCAGTGCCTCCCCAGGATCAGGATGGCACCGCTTCCCAGCTAGGAGGAAGAAATTGGAGGGCAAGTGCGGAGGGTAACGCTGCCGGAGGCCCAGATGGGAGATATAGAGTCACCGGCAAACACGCCTCATCGGAATTGTCATCCCCGTTCTTGACGCGTCGTAGGTTGCCGCCGCCTTCCGTATCAATGCCATCCGAAGATCCCAGCACAACAGTTGCATCGGGCACCATGCTCTCCGGACAATCCCACAAAGAGCATGGTCATCCCCAACAGCCCTGACATCAGAAACCACCGGACGTTTGGGAGACGTGTATGGGAGCAAAGAGCCCTCCTGCATGACAAGTGGACGGTGCTTAGGAGGGGTCAGGTTTGCCTTTGCTGACGGCAAATCCATCCTGTGACCCCTCTCCGGTGCCACCGGGAAAGGAGGAATGGGCCACGACCGACTACCGCGCCGAACACCCATTATGGGACTCAGCGTGGTGTTGTTTGTGTCTCCTCTCACTAGAATTGAATCTACGAGCGACCCAGCGATGAGCGCACCAAATTTGCCACCTCCTATGCTATCGCGCCGCTCGAGCACTCCCCTGAGGCCCATGCAAAGACCTAAGCTAGGTCCCGGGGCCTGGCCTTGGGTTCTCCTTCTCTGCATATCCAGGAGAAGTTATAAGATGGACGATAAGGGATGCGAGGATGAATGCCTCTGCTCCTCCTCCACCCCTCTTTTTATAGGCGGGTCGAGGAAGGGAGTTGATCCCTCAACGGGTAACCGCTTCCCTCCTCTGCCAATCCAAGAAGACTGGGCCCCTGAGGGAGGCCTGGATTATGGGGTCCTCGGGTGTCTGGGATACGTGATGTGGGCCGGATAGATGGGCCATGAAGGTACAAGATAGAACGCCTTCCCTCGTGTCCGGATGGGACTCTCCTTGGCGTGGAAGGCAAGCTTAGCGTGTGTATATTGATATTCCTTTCTTTGTAAACTGACTCTGTACAACCCTATCCCCCTCTGGTGTCTATATAAACCGGAGGGTTTAGTCCGAAGAGACAATCATAATCTTACAGGCTAGACAATTAGGGTTTAGCCATTACGATCTCGTGGTAGATCAACTCTTGTAACCTCTATATTCATAAAACTCAATCAAGCAGGACCTAGGGTATTATCTCCATCAAGAGGGCCCGAACCTAGGTAAACATCGTGTCCTTGTCTCCTGTTACCATCGATCTTTAGATGCACAGTTCGGGACCCCCTACCCGAGACCTGTCGATTTTGACACCGACATTGGTGCTTTCATTGAAGAGTTCCACTGTGCTGTCGTTGAAAGGCTCGATGGCTCCATCAATCATCTACAACAATGCTGCCACGAATGATACTTTTCTCCCCGGCCAGATCTTTGTATTCGGCAGCTTCGCACTACGTGCCAACTCGGTTGGCCACCTATAGCAGATAGACAACTACGCCCCTGGTCACCAGATCAGTTTTGGAAATCTGAACTATGTCACTGATATCCGAGGAGACTTGATCTTCCAAGGGTTTGCGGCCTCAACCACCACTCCGGCCTTAGATCCAGAGGACGTCATCAGGTCCGAAGACGGGAGTCTAGATCCCACCAGACTCTTTGCGTGCTTAGAGCTCAACACCAAGAGAATAGCGTCTCCAGCAATCATTGGAAGGCCGAACTCTTCTCCGGATACTACTTTCGAACCCTGGAGGCCCGCTTCATGCGAGCTCGGCCCAGAAACTTCCGACCCCATCCAAATCCCGCTCTTAAATGAGGCTCTGGACTTAATGCGATCCCTTCGCATCATAGAGGAATCTCTTCTGAATCACGCACAGCCCGAACGAGGGGCTGGAAATAGGGAATTTTACTTTCCACTCACCACCCACTTCATCGCCACTGTCGAGGACCTAACCGACATGCTTGATTATGCCTCTGAAGACATCGACGGTATGGATGATGATGCCGGAGAGGAGTAGGCCCAAAACCCGCTAGTCACCGGACGTTGGATGGCCACCTCCTCGTATGACATATACATGGTGGATACACCTAAAAACAGCGATGGCAATGATGAGAAAAACCCAGTAGAGGATGCACCACCTGAGATACCGCCGAAACGTCGACATCAGCAGCGCCACTCTAAATCACGTCGCGGTAAGAACAACAATACCGACACCGAAGACAGTGATACTCCAGAGAACGCCGAAGATGATGTAGGGTAGAACCCTAGTGGCCCGATCTTTCATGAAAGGAGCGGATCCCGCGAAGAACACGAGGAGGGAAATGAGGGGAACACAAGAGAACACTCAAACCAACAAGTATGATCACACATGTGCTAGATCCTCGAAACACAAAGAGAGATACAAGATCCAAAGTCAACAACGGACGATACAAGAGGTAACCGGTTCTTCTCCGTGAGGAGGTCTTGAATCCACAAGGGGATCTTCTCCGCAAGGAGGTCTTGAATCCAAGGTGGATCTTCTCCGAAGAGGGGCCGCGGTCTCTCTCAAGGAGTAGATCCGATATGGATGAGCATAGCTCTATCTCTTAAATGACCTATCACAACGCTAACCCTAGAAAGTTGTACGGGATAGAGTATATATAGTCTAGGTGACGAAAGGGTACACGGGCCTCGGCCCAAGTGGCTGCGCACAGGCAGGGCCGGAAGTTCCGGGCTAGGCCAGAAGTTTCGGGCGCCGGAGGTTCCAGGGAGGGGCCGGCCTTACCAGAGAGTTGGCGCGGAGGAGATGTGCTGGCATCCGGGGGCCGGAAGGTCCAGGCCGGCCGGAGGCTCCGGGCGCCGGAAGGTCCGGGACGGGGTCCGGGCTAACCCGAGAGTTGGCACGCTTGGGCTGGTCGAAGTCATCGGCGGCCGGAAGCTCCGGGTCGGCCGGAAGTTCCGGGCTCTGGCCAGAAGTTTCGGGCTGTCCAGAGTGTTGACGCCTGTCTCTTCATCTACAGTCCTCGGCTCTGAGTCTTGAGCGTTGTACCTGATGACACATAGTATCTCAAACTTAGGCGGTAGCCATGTCTCACTTGAAGAGGGAGAAATCTCAAGTAGGAGTGATGTCACCTCGGATTGAATAGCACGTGCCCTAGACCTTGTCATTGGTCCACTTGGAGCTTGGATAGTTGATGTGGCGTCCATGGGGATGGTCGTGGGATGCTCCGCATCATCTCCCCTCCCTTGGGGAAGATCCCTCCTCGGATCGAGTTCTTCATCACCATGGAAGGGAGAGAGATCTTTGATGTTGAAGATGTCGCTCACGTTGTACTTGTCGCACGGGAGGTCGATCTTGTAAGCGTTGTCGTTGTAGCGTGCGAGCACCTTGAAGGGTCCATCTGCTCGTGGTCGAAGCTTAGACTTGCGTTCTTGTGGAAAGCGCTCCTTGCGAAGGTGTAGCCACACAAGATCACCAATGTTGCAGACCTTAGGTTGCCTGTTGACGTTGAGCTTGGTCACAAGGCGTTGTACTTGGCGCTTTATGGTGTGTCTTGTATCTTCATGCACCTTCTTGAGATGGGTCACTCGTGCACTTGCGTCCAAATTGATTTGCTCTTGGAGTGGAAGAGGTAGAATATCCAATGGTGACAAAGGGTTGAATCCGTAGACGACCTCAAAAGGGGACTTGCCGGTTGTTGAGTGTCTTGCTCGGTTGTAGGCGAACTCGGCGATGGGTAGACACTCCTCCCACTCCTTGATGTTCTTCTTGATGAGTACTCGAAGTATAGCGGAGAGTGTTCCGTTTGTCACCTCCGTTTGGCCGTCGGTTTGAGGATGGTACGCCGTGGAGAAGAGTAGCTTGATTCTGAGCTTGGCGCATAGGGTCTTCCAAAAGTAGCTAAGGAACTTGACGTCGCGGTCCGAGACAATTGTCTTTGGCACACCATGGAGACGCAATATTTCCCTACAAAATAGATTAGCAACATGTGAAGCATCATCTATCTTGTGACAAGGAATAAAATGTGCCATTTTGGAGAAACGGTCCACAACGACAAATATGGAATATTTCCCATTTCGAGTTCTAGGCAAACCAAGTACAAAGTCCATGCTAATGTCTTCCCAAGGTTGGTATGGAATCGGTAAAGGCATATAGAGACCATGAGATTGAGCTTTGGACTTAGCTTTGCGACATGTAGAACACCGGTTGGTGAAACGATTGACATCCCGAAACATCTTAGGCAAAAAGTAGCTTTTCGAGAGCGTGGCGAACGTCTTGTCGCGTCCGAAGTGTCCCATTAAGCCTCCTCCATGAGATTCCTACAAAAGCAACAAACGAGGAGAGGACTCGGGAATGCAAAGTTTGTTAGCTCTTGTAAGGTAGCCATCTTTGATGTAATTGCATTCCCAAGATGTATTCGAGAAACACTTGGCATAAGGAATGGCAAAAGTTGTATCATGCTCATATAAGTCTTTGATATGCTCGAAGCCAATGACAGCTAACTCAAGTTGCGTGACAAGCATGCAAATGCGGGAAAGAGCATCCGCTACTATGTTTTATTTACCCTTGATGTACTTGATGACATAGGGAAAAGACTCAATAAATTCACTCCATTTAGCATGATGCTTGTTCAACTTAGTTTGTCCCTTAAGATACTTGAGAGTCTCATGATCAGTATGAATGATAAACTCATGGGGACGAAGGTACTGTTCCCATTCATGCAAAACGCGGACTAAAGCATATAGCTCTTTGTCATAGATGGGATAATTGAGTTGCGCTCCGGAAAGTTTCTCACTAAAATAAGCTATGGGGCGCTTCTCTTGCGTTAACACACCTCCTATGCCATTACTACTAGCATCGCAATGAATTTCAAAAGGCTTGTCAAAGTTGGCTAAAGCAGGCACGGGAGCATGAATAAGAAAATTCTTAAGCTCATTGAATGCGGTATCTTGGGATGGTCCCCAAATAAACGGCGCATTCTTCTTGCTCAAAGCATGCAAAGGCGAAGCAATGGTGCTAAAATCCTTCACAAAGCGACGATAGAAACCCCCAAGACCAAGAAAACTACGCACTTGATGCAAGTTGGTTGGTTGTGGCCAAGTCTTAATAGCATTGATCTTGGACTCATCTACATGAACACCCTTAGAAGTGACCACAAAACCCAAGAAAACGAGCTTATCAACACCAAAAAGGCATTTCTCCATATTAGCATAGCGACGCTCTTTCCTAAGAGTTTCCAAAACGGCACGGGCATGGGTGACATGCTCTTGGATAGATTTTCTAAACACAAGAATGTCATCGAAGTAAACCACAACAAATATACCAATGTAAGGGCGAAAGACATGATTCGTAAGGCGCATAAAAGTGCCCGGTGCTTCCGAGAGACCCATAGGCATGACTAACCACTGATACAAACCAAACTTGGTTTTGAATGTGGTTTTCCATTCATCACCCTCTTGTATGCGGATTTGATAGTAACCACTTTTAAGATCAATTTTAGAAAATATAGTGGCACCGCTAAGCTCATCAAGCATATCATCTAGGCGTGGAATGGGGTACCTATAGCGAACGGTGATAGCATTGATAGGTCTACAATCGGAGCACATGCGAAAGCTACCATCACGTTTTGGCACAAGAATGACCGGTACCACACAAGGGCTCAAACTTTCACGCACATGTCCATGGTCTATGAGATGCTTTACTTGCCTTTGAATTTCTTTGGTTTCTTCGGGGTTGACGCGGTAGGGAGCTTTGTTCGGAAGCGGTGCTCCGGGGATGAGGTCGATGCGGTGCTCAATGCCTCGTAATGGAGGTAGTCCAGGAGGTAGCTCATCGGGGAAACCATCTTGAAATTCCTGCAAAAGAGAAGACAACACTAGAGGAAGAGTGTGAGAAGTGTTAGTTTGTGGTGCATTGTCCTTGCACACGAGGACGTAGAGTAGGACACTAGATGGGTTCTCACACACTTCTCTCATCTCACGTTTGGTGGCAAATAGAATGAGGTTCTTGTTTTCGCTCATCGTGGAGGCACTCAATTTGGACTTGTGGCGCTCACTCTCTTTTTGGTGGCTCACTCTCTCACCATTCTCTCCATGATGGGTGGCTTGCTTATCAGCGATCACTTGGCTTGGAGACATAGGTCGTAACACAAACTCCTTTTCTTGCATCTTGAAGCTATAGTGGTTTGTACGCCCATTGTGGACGACTCCTCTATCGAATTGCCATGGCCGTCCAAGGAGAAGATGGCAAACGGTCATTGGGATGATGTCGCACTCCAAGGTGTCTTCGTAGGCGCCTATTTTGAAGGAGACTTGTACTCGGTGCTCTACTTGGATAGTTCCGGAGTCACTAAGCCATTGCACTTTGTATGGATGTGGATGCTTCGTCTTGGGCAATTGGAGCTTGGAGCAAAGTTCTTCACTTGCGAGATTGTGACAACTCCCTCCATCGATGATGACCTTGACGGATCGTCCATTGATGCCGGCCTTGGTGTGGAATATGGTGCATCTTTGTTCTTCATCTTGGTGATGTTGGAGAGTCAAGACTTTGGAGACAACAAGTGCGGGGCTTGAGTCTTCATCACAAAAGACTTGTTCTTCTTCATTGTTCACTTGGCAGTGCATGGCGACTTGCTCAAGGGCTTCCATTTCTCCTTTGCTCATGGAATCATAAGTGCCATCGTCGTTGAAGATCATGGTGCGCTTGTTGGTGCACTCATAGGACTTGTGGCCTCGGCCTCCGCAAGTCAAACACTTGAGGGAGCTCGTCTTGACGGTCTCATCGGTAGGGGTTGATGATGATGGAGCTCTCGGCTTGAAGTTTCTTGTAGTAGGTGAAGCTTTCTTGGAAGTCCACTTGTCGATGTTGGAAGTAGACGGTCTTGTAGTTGGTGTTGGAGTCGTTGAAGGTTGGTTATTGGAGAAGCCGTAGGACTTGGATGAGAACTTGGCATACTTGAAATCATCTTGCACTTGGCGTTCTGCTTTGGTAGCTTGGTGCACAAGCTCGATGATATTTGAGTATGGTTAGAAGTCGGCGATCTTCTTGATAGCATGATTGAGTCCATTCAAGAAACGTGCCATAGTTTGCTCATCATCTTCCGTCACATTGGCTCTTATCATTGAAATCTCCATCTCCTTGTAGTATTCTTCAACGCTCTTAGTTCCTTGCTTGAGTTGTTGGAGTTTCTTGAAGAGGTCGCGGTTGTAGTAGGTAGGCACAAAGCGTGCTCTCATGACATCCTTCATTTGTGCCCAAGTAGTGATGGATGGATCACCTCTTGCCTCGCGGCGCTCAATGACTTGTTCCCACCAAATGAGGACGTAGTCTTGGAACTCAAGGGATGACATCGCGATCTTCTTCTCTTCTTCATAATTGTGCAAACGGAAGATCTTGTTAACTTTCAATGCCCATGAAAGGTATTCTTCGGGATCGTTGCTTCCGTTGAACTTGGGCATGGTGAACTTGAGCTTGTCATAGCGTTGCTCTTCATTGTGTTGGGGTCGGGGATGATGACGCCCATGTTGAAGATGATTGTCCAACTCGTGGTGCTCTTGATGCGGAGGGTTGTCAACCTCGTGCTGCTCTTGTCGCGGAGGATTCCCATTGTTTTCATGCTCTTGATGAACTTGATGGTCTTGGCGAGCTTGTGGAGGAACGCGTCGAGCTCGAGGGGGAACTAGACGATGCATGCGAGCTTGAAATCATCGCTCGTGAATTTCTTCACGAAGTGCTTCCTCTTCTTCACGGGCTTGTCGGCCGCGGTCGGCAACAGCTTGACTCGCATCGCGTAGAGCTTGTTGCGCCTCAAGTGCTTGAGCGTCACGGAGTTGTTGTTCTTGACGTTGAGCCTGGGCATCTTGTGCATTTTGGTGTAGACGCATGCGTTCTTCCTCTTCATGTTGGCGTTGTTTTTGCCGTTCTCGAGCTAGCGCAAAGGCTTCTTTGGTTTGACGTCGTCGGTGCTCTTGAGAGTCGGTATCGCGAAGCGGATTGAGGTTTGCTTGACGGTCGGTGCATGCGGCTCGACGAAGAGTGTTCGATGTTGGTGTACTTGAGTCGGAATGGCGACTTGAACGGCTCCTTCTTGAAGTGGAGGAAGAGCGGTTGAGCAACAAAGCGCGAATCTCGTCCATCCTTGCGTCATTCTCTTGCTTGTGATCGTCGAGCTTGTGGTCGAAGTAGTCCCTTGTACGTTGCTCGGAAAGTCACGAGTCGGCGGCAAGGTTGTCGATGCGTTCACTCATAGCTTGTTGCTCTTGATGCAAAGCATGTTGTGCACCAAAGAGATGAATCTTGGTGACGAAGGAGTTCATGTTGTCTTCTTGCTCCATGAAGAGTTGGTTGGTAGAAGTACTTGGCCTGTCCATCATTCCAAGACAAATGTGAGTGGTAAAAAGAGAGGAACGAGTACCAAATGTACCTTGACCGAAGTTGAAAGTGGATCGAGGATCACTCCAATGTAGGACAAGGAAATAGCACAATTGGTACGAGTTCTTGTCGGTTTCTCACACCTACACAAGTAAAAGCTTTTTGTGGAGCTTGGTTAGGATGGTGGCACAAAATTTGATGCAATTGTAAGTGAGCTTCAATAATGTTGGAAAAGATTCGCAAGATGCAATGTAACAAGTAGACCAGGCATATAAGGTACACGGAAACACACACAAAATAAAATATAAGTGGGGTTGTGCAACCAAGGGTGAGAGAAAATGTGGAATCCACAAAAATGCTCTTGTTGCACAACACTAGAGAGACGCTAGCGCGATTGCACGATAGGCTGATACAAGAACTTGTGCACAACCTACTTAGCAAAAATGCAATGACTTCTATCCCAAATATTTTGAATGCAAGGTGTTGCTATGATATGATCCAAGATGATCGAGTATGACAATCTTAATGTTGTATGATGCTATGGTTCTTGCTTAAAATCTCTTTGCTTATGTTTCCTCTTTGCTTAAAAGTTTGGTTGGCTCTTTCATGTTTGAGCTCTTTTCTCATGCAATGCTTGATGAACCAAGATAGCAAGTGAGTATGCGATGACAACTTTGTGACACAAGAGATGATACCAATATAGGCAACAATGATGTACGTATGTTATGGAAAGTATGATCACTAATGTGCACAAGTCTCGTTGCCGGCAATACTCAGTAGCTAGTCTCGATGGGTAAGCAACGCAAAGGAGTAAGGCTATGATGGCTATCAATGTAGTGGCTAGAGTGATATGTCCAATAACAAGATGAGGTTACCGGTATTGCTTCCGGTATGGTGTCAAAATGGTGGCACGAATACCAAGTCGTAGTTGAGGTGGTCGTTGTTGATGACGCGTCCGTGGCGGAGATGAGCAGCGGTGACGTCGATGTCGAACCGTACCTAGATAGCCGAAACACAAAAGGATACGGTACCGCAACTCAAATTCTCAAACTTCAAAGTAGCAATTGTGTAGGAGAGCGAAACGGTCTAAAAATAGTTGGGTTATGCGGAAGTGGAGGAGGTATGAGGAAGTATATATGGTATATGGTGAGCACCGGAACAAAATTTGGTGGAATTTGGGCGGAGTTGTGGAAGTAGTGCAAACTTTCTGTCGAAGCCGGAAGTTCCGGGCAAGACGGAGGGTCCGGGTTCCGGAGGTTCCGGGGAAGGCCGGAAGGTCCGGGGGCCGGAAAGTCCGGGCTGGACTGGAAGTTCCGGTGGTCGGGATTTTGCCAAGAACAGAGACTTCGGGATCATGGATTTGGGCGGAAAAACTGGGGGAAAGTCCCAAATCCGAAGGGGAAAAAGAAGAAATTGGAGGAAAAGAAAGGTGGGGAGGCTAGATCTACGAGCCACACACAAAATTCACGGATCAGAACCAACAAAATCTCAACACACGAACAAATCACAAAAAAATGGGGCTATTTTTGGTGGGGATTTTCGGATTAGGACGAAAAACAACAAAATTAGGCTAGAAACACAACGGGGATGCTCCGAAATCGTGATCAACCTTGCTCTAGATACCAAGATAATGTAGGGTAGAACCCTAGTGGCCCGATCTTTCACGAAAGGAGCGGATCCCACGAAGAATGCGAAGAACACGAGGAGGGAAACAAGGGGAAGATCACGAGGGGAACACAAGAGAATACTCACACCAACAAGTATGATCACACATGTGCTAGATCCTTGAAACACAAAGAGAGATACAAGATCCAAAGTCAACAACGGACGATACAAGAGGTAACCGGTTCTTCTCCGTGAGGAGGTCTTGAATCCACAAGGGGATCTTCTCCGCAAGGAGGTCTTGAAACCAAGGTAGATCTTCTCCGAAGAGCGGCTGCGGTCTCTCTCAAGGAGTAGATCCGATATGGATGAGCGTAGCTCTATCTCTTAAATGAGCTATCACAACGCTAACCCTAGAAAGTTGTACGGGATAGATTATATATAGTCTAGGTGATGAACGGGTACATGGGCCTCGGCCCAAGTGGCTGTGCGCAGGCAGTGCAGGAAGTTCCGGGCGCCGTAGTTTCCGGGGAGGGTCCGGCCTAACCAGAGAGTTGGCGCGGAGGAGATGTGCTGGCATCGGGTGGCCGGAAGGTCCGGGCCGGCCGGAGGCTTCGGGCGCCGGAAGGTCCGGGACGGGGTCCGGGCTAACCGAGAGTTGGCACGCCTAGGCTAGTCGAAGTCATCAGCGGCCGGAAGCTCCAGGTCGGCCGGAAGGTCCGGGGGCCGGAAGTTCCGGGCTGTCCAGAGTGTTGACGCTTGTCTCTTCATCTACAGTCCTCGGCTCCGAGTCTTGAGCATTGTACCTGATGACACATAGTATCTCGGACTTAGGCAGTAGCCATGTCTCAATTGAAGAGGGAGAAAACTCAAGTAGGAGTGATGTCACCTCGGATTGAATAGCACGTGCCCTAGCCCTTGTCATTGGTCCACTTGGAGCTTGGATAGTTGATGTGGTGTCCATGGGGATGGTCGTGGGATGCTCCGCATTAGAAGACCAAGAAGAACCCATCAAACCAACATCCGAACAGGATGATCGGGAGGACGGGCAAGTTGACCCTGACGAACAAACAGGGAACAACGACTTGGAGGATAGCAACTATCTGCAACTCTCTAAAGATGACGTAAGCCTCGGCGACAAAGATTTTATCGTGCTAGAGGAACCTCTCGAACAAGAGCACTTCAAGCGCCGGCTAATAGCCATGGCTAGAAGGCTAAAACAGAAACAAGAAAAGCTTCAAGCTGACCAAGACCTACTCAATGACAGATGGACTAATGTCTTGGCAGCCAAAGAATACGGCCTCGAGCGACCAAAAAAGAGTTACCCAAAGTGTAAGCTGCTACCCCAATTCGACGATTAGGCGTTGGAGCCCATACCACCCATGCGTAATGTGGCTGACGGACTTGATAGACCACCACGTGGCCGGGACAGAATGGCAACTCAAGTCGAACAACAGCCCGCACCACCTCGCCATAAAAGCAGGGAAACAACAGCTCAGGGATACACATACGACCTATGACAGGACCTGGAAAATAGGGCAGGTCAGACCTGATCAATCTACAGTTCACGGGGGCATGCCCCTGCGTGAGAGGAGGGCTATCAAGCATGGTGCGATAAACATAGTCAACCCCAGGCTGAAAACCGCATATGGACTCCATCTGAACTGCGTCGTGACATGGCCCGCTATAGAGGCACCGCACACCCCCTATGCTTCACTGATGAGGTAATGGAGCACGAGTTCCCTGAAGGGTTTAAACTCGTGAACATCGAATCATATGACGGCACAACAGATCCCGCGGTATGGATTGAAGATTTTCTTCTCCACATTCACATGGCTCGCGGTGATGATCTACACGCCATAAAATACCTTCCCCTAAAACGTAAGGGGCCAGCTAGAGACTGGTTAAACAGCCTCCTAGAAAACTCTATTGGAAGATGGGAAGACTTGGAAGATGCCTTTAGAGACAACTTCCAAGGCACTTATGTCCGGCCTCCTGATGCCGATGACCTCAGTCATATATTCCAACGGCCCGGAGAGTCAGCCAGGAAATTTTGGACCAGGTTCCTAATTAAAAAGAACCAGATTGTCGACTGTCCGGATGCCGAAGCCCTAGCGGCCTTCAAACAAAGCATCTGTGATGAATGGCTCGGCCGACACCTCGGCCAAGAAAAGCCAAAATCCATGGCAGCCCTTACAGTACTAATGACCCTCTTCTGCGCGGGCGAGGATAGCTGGCTAGCCCGTAGCGGTAATAGTAGCAGCGACCCCGGCACTTCCAAAGCCCGAAATGGCAACGGAAGGCCCCGACGCAACAAACATAAGCGTCGGAGCAACAATGATGATCCAGAGAATATGACAGTCAACGCCAGATTCAGCGGCTCCAAATCCGGTCAACGGAAGAAGCCATTCAAACGAAACAAAGACGGTTCATCAAGCCTGGACCGAATACTTGATTGACCCTGCCAGATCCACGACACTCCTGATAAGCCTACCAACCATACCAACAGAAGTTGTTGGGTCCTCAAACAGGCCGGCAAGTTAAATGCCGAACATAAGGAGAAAGGCTTGTTCAGTGAGGATGACAACGAGGAACCTCGCACACCAAAAACAGGGGGTCAGAAGAAATTTCCCCCCGAAGTCAAAACAGTGAATATGATATATGTCACCCATATCCCCAAGAAGGAGCACAAGCGCGTGCTAAGGGACGTCTATGCGATAGAGCCAGTTGCCCCAAAATTCAACCCATGGTCGGCCTGTCTAATCTCCTTCGATCGCAGGGACATCTATGCGATAGAGCCAGTTGCTACCTTATGTTCCGTCTGATCGCCTAGGGTATTAAAGGGAGAACTATTGTGATTGTGTTTCTGGTTTACCCGGACAAACACCTCAGTAGAGAAAGCCAAAAACTGACTGTCATAATGCGGTGAGAGCTGGTCAGCTATTCGGTGATTAATTATAAATCTCTAGTGATTTTTTCCGCATTATATGATAGGTCGGCCTCCACCCGGTCGGGCATTCACAGCACCGAAGTTCGGATAATCGAACAATACTAGGGGCTGCGCCCGTACTCCCATTATAAAACTCCTATGGCTATGTGAGGGCGATAAAGCCGTATAGTTCTATTGACTGTTTTGCCGCACTAACACCTCCTTCATGGACTAGTACGTTGGGTCAAGTGTGTTTAAGTGTTATCCCGAACACCCCCATACTACCTACATGGGGGCTGAAGCCGACGAATGGCCAACTCTCAGATCTCATAAACAACTACACAGGATGAGATATTTTAAAGTAAAATAAGAAACATATTAAGCCTTGTTTCATGATACATGATTGGACAACATAGATACATTCATTCAAAAATGATGTCCTTCGAACATCGACCTTCTACAATGCGGGACCCTTTCAGGACATCATCAAAGTACCGCTCCGTCGTGCGGTGCTCTTTGCCAGCGGGCGGTGCCTCGATTGCAAGCTTGACGGCATCCATCTTCGCCCATTGCACCTTGACACGGGCAAAGGCCATCCGCGCACCTTCAATACAGACCAACCACTTCACGACATCAAGCCGAGGGCAGGCCCTGACCAGCCGCTTGACGAGACCAAAGTAGCTACCGGGCATGGGTTCGGCGAGCCAAATACGGATTATCAAATTCCTCATGGCCAATTCAGCCACCCTGTGCAGTTCGGTCCATTGCTTCAGCTGATCGCTGAGGGGCACAGGATGCTCTGGCGCAAGGTACTGCGACCAGAACAGCTTCTCTGTTGAGCTCCCCTCTTCGGCCTAGAAGAACTCCGTGGCATCAGCAATACTCCGGGGCAGGTCCACAAACACACCTGCATAACTCCAAATCCAGGTTAGAAAGATATACCCTTTCTTCACAAACTTGCTCTGCATGTTAAAGGCCATACCCGCCGCAATTCACTTTGCCTCTTGGATCTCCCGGACAATGCTTTGGGCTTCGGCCCGGGCTTCCTGTGTGCTTTGGAGTGCCTTAGCAAGATCGGAGTTCTGCTCCAAACTCTTGCACTCTAAGGACTCGCATTTGCCTATGCCATCCTTGAGCTCTTGCTGGACTTCCTCCACTCATTATTCATGTTTAAGGCGGGTGTCACGCTCCTCCTCCGCCTCCTTCCTGGCCTTGGCTAGTGCACTCTTGAGGGCCTCGACCTCAGACGTGTCAGCTGCAAACATAATTATGAAACTCATTGAGATACTACATCATAGCTGGCATCATTTAAAACGTGCTTCGGTATTACATACCTTGCTTTTCTTCTGGCTTCTGCCTTAGCTCGGATGCTTCGACGGCATGGTAAGCTGACGCCTATTTCACAGCCTGCTTGTTTAAACAGATATGTGCGTTAGTGTCCTGCAATAGTTGTTAGATCCTCTATTCGGTTTTTCTTTCCGAACATAGAACAGAGTCTCAGGGGCTACTATCTATACACAGGCATTCTTTTATACAGCTAAAAAGACACTGTAAGGCACATACCTCAAAACCTCGTAAAAGGCTAGTGTAGGTTTCGCTCATTCCGCTTTTCACGGACTGAACCTTTTCAATCACCATACCCATAAGGGTACGATGTTCTTCCACAATGGTGGCGCTCTGAAGCGCTCTCACAAGAGTGTCTGGCGCCTCCGCATTGATAGAGAACGCCGGTGTTGTAGGCGCACCCCATTCTCGCAAAGAGGGTTGCTAATCTGTTTCTGGAACCGTGTGGGTTTCCGGAGTGACATTTGGTTGGGGGCCAAACTGGACATGGCCCCGTCTCCAGTCTCCATTGGGGTTGGTTCCCCCATGTTCTCGGTAGCCGAGGTGTCACCCGTCGGCACCGTCTTGGCAGCCTCCGGCACCTCTCCCTATTCCGGAAGGGTCCTTTGGGATGACACCTTGGTGTTGTATGCTGTATGGGGGAGGAAGCTGGTGGAGGTGAATCGCTCTCCATCATGTTCGCACCCAGTGAATTCCCAGTAGAGGAAGATCACTTGGGTGGACATGAACCGGACTGCAGCATGCAATTTAAGCATGTAATAACTATAAGCTAGAAAAGTTGGACATATATATATATACACACACACCTTTGAGAACTTACAATCCGACCAGGGGCTTCGGCCTGGGGCGCCACTCATCGGCTTCTGACTCGGAGTCATCCATAAGGGAGGTCCTCTCTTTCATGGACACTTCTGCCTCTAGATCGGCGGAAGTTGCCCTCTTCTTCTTCTTCTCCCCCTTGGGTGGGGGATCGATCTCTTCCTCCTCCTCTTCCTCTTTGTCAGGGGAGGAGAGAGTTTTGGTGTCTTCGGACACTATGTCCGAGTCGCCTTTACGGTGAAGACCGGTCTTGGCCTCCTTGCCCTTCTCCTGGGCCTTCTTTTCCGTCGGCTGGTATGGCACCGGGACTAGCATCCTCGTCAGCAGAGGAATAGCTTCGTCTTTAGGTAGTGGAGCCGGATAGTGCATTCGTTCCGCTTTCTTTGTCCAGCCCTGCAAAAGAAAATGGAGAGTTTAGTGTGCTCCTTGGTATCGCAAAGTAATGTTATCAAAGAACATACGGGGGTTTGCAGTGTGGGTGCTGTCGTAGCCGATGTCTTCGTTGTCTCCGGCCATGACTTCTGGTTCTTGAAGAGGAGCTTCCACATGTCTTCGTGCTTCGTTCTGAAGAACCACTGCAGGGTCCAGGGACCGGCTGGGTCGAACTTCCACATGGGCTCTTGACGCGCCTGACAGGGGAGTATCCGGCGGAAGAGCATCACTTGAATCACGCTGGCGAGGCTAGTATTTTGTTCTACCATACTCTTATTGCGCTTCTCCAACATCGTTACCTTGTCAGACGACACCCAGTCCAGGCCCTTGTTGAGCCAGGATGTCAGCCGCTTTGGGGGCCCGGACTTGAACTCCGTAGGAGCAGCCCATGTGGAGTCACGGCGCTCTGTGACATAGAACCACCCCTGCTGCCATCCGTTCATGGTCTCCACGAAGGTGCCCTTGGGCCAAGTGACATTGGGTAGTTTGCTCACCATAGCTCCACCGCAATCCGCATGCTAGCCGTCCACCACTTTTGGCTTCACATTGAAGACCTTGAGCCATAGGCCGAACTGGGGGGAAACACAGAGGAATGCCTCACATACGACGATGAACACCGAAATGTTGAGGAAAGAATTCGGGGATAGATCATGAAAATCTAACCCGTAGTAAAACATGAGGCCGTGAATGAAAGAATGAAGGGGAAACCCCAATCCATGAAGAAAATAAGGGATAAATACTACCGTCTCGCCAGACTTTGGAGTGGGGATGATCTGTTTTTTGGCCCGGAGCCGGTGGGCGATCTCTTTGGCAGATACCCCACTCCCCAGAGTTCCTTGATGTTTTTCGCCGTGACGGAGGAGGCCATCCACTTGCCATGCACTCCGGATCCGGACATGGCTGGAGTGCTTTCTAGGAACAGAGTGGATCGAAGCTTGAGTGCTGGAGCATGAGGGCGGATGGACTGAGGAAGGGGAAGGCGTGGGGTAAAAGGAGGGAATCTTATCTCCTTATAAAGGCAGTGAATATCATGCGTCCCCCACGAACCTTAAAGCTCGCCTATTTCCAAGGGGTCATGCAAAATGGAACAGTTGGATTTCCCATACCCGTATTGATGAGAATACCGTGATAAGGCGGCACGATCTCTTCCTTGACAAGACGTGTCATCGGTGGTTGCATCTCGAAATGCGAAATGGGTGACCGAAAAATGGTTTGAAATAATAGAATGGACGGACGTAACGTCTCACCAGTGAAATCTTCGGAGGACAGAACTTATCTGCATTCTAATTCAGAGGTATGACTGTTGTACAGAGCCGGATATAGTACCGACGATCAACTGCTTTGAAGAATTCGAAGGAGGAACCCGCCTTGCAATGCTGAAGACAATCTGCGCGCCAGACACATTGTCTTTGAGGACTGGTTCAGGGGCTATTGAGGGAGTCCTGGATTATGGGGTCCTCAGGTGTCCGGGCTATGTGATGTGGGTCGGACAGATGGGCCGTGAAGATACAAGATAGAACGCCTTCCCTCATGTCCGGATGGGACCCTCCTTGGCGTGGAAGGCAAGCTTAGCATGCAGATATGAATAATCCTTTCTCTTTTAACTGACTCTGTACAACCCTAGCCCCCTCCGGTGTCTATATAAATCGGAGGGTTTAGTCTGAAGAGACAATCATAATCATACATGCTAGGCAATTAGGGTTTAGCCATTACGATCTCGTGGTAGATCAACTCTTGTAACCCCTATATTCATCAAAGTCAATCAAGCAGGACGTAGGGAGTTATCTTCATCAAGAGGGCCCGAACCTGGGTAAATATCGTGTCCCTGTCTCCTGTTACCATCAATCCTTAGATGCACGGTTCGGGACCCCACCCGAGATCTGCCGGTTTTGACACCGACAGCCCCTGCCTTGAAGCTATCCCACACCACGCACCTTCGTTACCTACCCCGTGCGATGCATGCAACATACATGGCTGAGGATAAGGGCGTGGTGGGAAGAGTGAATTGGCAGCTACTCCCCCATGCGTTAAAGTCATTCGTAGGCCATTACAAGAATGGCCCCACCACGATTGGACTTACACGACGCACGGGGAAACCGGAAGCTGGCTGTGACGCCTCGAGACCATTGCACCAGGTGTCTTCGAGTTATTCGTTGTTGTTGCCTTGTCATTTGCTTGCGTGTCGCATCTGGCCATGTCATCATGTGCATTGGATCTTCATGTTTTCAAAACTTGCATTTGTTCGGGTTCCCCTACTTTCGTCCGTTGTCCGTTCTGAGCCCAGACACACTTGCACGCGCCCGCGACACATCCGAAATAGTATTTTATAAGTGGCCGAAAAATGTTCTCGGAATGGGCTGAAAGTTGTCATGCGGTGTTGATATGTTGTAGGTAGGCTACCTGCCAAGTTTCATCGCATTCGGAGTCCGTTTGATGCCCCAACAGATAACTATAGCGGCACCGCTGCCGGTCTATCGTCGTACGTTTTCAGTCTCCGGAAACGGTTGCCGGGTTGCATTCCTCCTCTCTCTTCTCAGTCCAACCACACACTTGACCTCGTTCACCTAACCCCTCTTTGCACAGTGCATCGACTCCTCGCGGATGTCCGAAAACTTACCCGAACCCGACCGGGTTGTCGTTACCGATGGGTCCGGATCATCCCCAAACGTCTATAAAACATCACCATTTTCTTATTTGGAATCCCTAGCCTATTTTTCTCAACCGCCCAATTTTGATCAGAAGGTCCAACCTCAATCCTATTTCCATATATAAGACCACCACCTACCAAATCAAGCCAACCCTAAAATCCAGGGGATTTTTCCCTGCCGTCGTCGCCGCACTAACTCCCACCTCGGGATCCTCCCCAAATCCAAAACCCCCCCTCGAATTTCCAACCGGACCAACCCCCTC
Source organism: Triticum dicoccoides (assembly GCF_002162155.2). Taxonomy (NCBI): domain Eukaryota; kingdom Viridiplantae; phylum Streptophyta; class Magnoliopsida; order Poales; family Poaceae; genus Triticum; species Triticum dicoccoides. The sequence goes on from NC_041384.1 coordinate 308,418,060, forward strand.
GTCGCCTCCAAATTCCACCCGCAGGCAGCCGCCACTCCTCTCCTCGATCTCCTCCAACCCAGCCGCCCGAGAACCTCCTCCTCGCCAGTGTTTTTCCATTGGAGTTTGCCAGGCGGAGCAGCGACAACCACCACAAGGAATTGCCTCGCGCCATCGCCTCTCCTTCCTCCTTCCTCACGTTTCTCTTTCAGTCTCTCACGCATTTCTCTCTATCTCTTCCAACGCAGGACGCCAGCCATGGACAACGTCTTCCCATCCCCCGCCTCCTCTGCCTTGTGCTCGTCCGTGACGACGCCGGCAGGTTCCATCCCTGCTTCAAGCACCCTCTGCTACTGCCTCCTCGTCATCGCCAGGACCATCCCCGCGCCGCCGCCTCGTCAGAGAGACCACGCCATTGCCGCCCAAAGCTCAACTCCCGCGCCACTGGAGCTCCATCCCTGCGCCCAGATCCATCGGATCCCGCCGTCCTAGTCCCTTCTAGCCGGTCCCCGCCGAGGCCACCTCGCTGGAGCCCTCGCCGGTCTTCGCGCCATCGCCGGCCTCCCCTGCTCCTGCATCGAGCAGGAGAAGAGCGCACGCAGTAAGCGCCTCCTCTCTGAACCTCACGCTCGCCCGCTCGTTCCGTGTTGACCGCAGCCACAACGTGTGTGGGCCTCCTCTTGCAGTGCCTCAAGGCCCAGCCATCGGCCCGCTGCTAGTTTCCCCTGCAGGCCTCCCTCTCCGTCCAACCGGCCCAAGGCCCACTGTGAGCAGCGCCCCCAGCCCCTCCAGTTTCGGCCCGTTTCGTATTTTTTTCTGCCTGGCAAATTTAGCTATTATCCAGAGAATGGCTGTTTTACAGAAAAGCCCTCTTACTTCATTCATTTAATAACTCACCAGCCATGCATCACATTTAAAAACTTAATATATGAAACTTGCTTAGAATTTTGTGTAGATTAATAATATCCAACTTTCAACCATGTTAAAAATGTTTAAATTGCTATTTGCTTTATTTTGCTTAAATGCCATGCTAAAATGATTTATTTCGTAACTAAATAACGTAGCTCCATTTTAAATAAACTTTATATGAAAATGGGGTAGAAAATGCCTAGTTTAACATGGTGGCATTACTTTGCATGTTTAACAACTCTTAAATTTGGTTAAGGGCAGAACAGTACCAAACCTAAAAATATGCGCATGAGGAGTTTCCGGACTTGTTGTTTGTTGTTTCGGCCTCATTTAAACTTGCCTAGATAGGTAGTTTTCATTATGCTTCACCTCTTGCCATGTTTAACAAGATTCAATATTGTTGGGTACATAAACGAGAGAGAACTAAATAAGACACGTGGCGTTTCGTCAATATGAAACTCGTTGCATATTGAGCTCCACTTAATTTGTAGTATTGTTTGTGCACTTTGCCATGCCATGCCTCATTAAACCGGACATGCATCATACTTGGTTGTGCATCATGCCATGTTGATGGGTTGGTTGTTTGCTTCTTTCCGGTGTTGCTTCTTCAGGTTGGTTTCGATAACGTCGTGTTTGCGAGGATTCATTCGACTACGTCTGTTTGTCTTCTTCATGGACTCGTTCTTCTTCCTTGCGGGATCTCAGGCAAGATGACCATACCCTCGAAATCACTTCTATCTTTGCTTGCTAGTTGCTCGCTCTTTGGATATGCCGCGATAGCTACCACTTGCTATATCATGCCTCCCATATTGCCATGTCAAGCCTCTAACCCTCCTTCCTAGCAAACCGTTTTTGGCTATGTTACCGCTTTGCTCAGCCCCTCTTATAGCGTTACTAGTTGCAGGTGAAGATGAAGTTTGTTCCATATTGGAACATGGATATTGTTGGGATATCATTATTAGCTCTTATTTGATTAATGCATTTATATACTTGGTAAAGGGTGGAAGGCTCGGCCTTATGACTGGTGTTTTGTTCCACTCTTGCCGCCCTAGTTTCCGTCATACCGGTGTTATGTTCCTTGATTTTGCGTCTCTTACGGGGTTGGGTGTTATGGGAACCCCTTGACAGTTCGCTTTGAATAAAACTCCTCCAGCAAGGCCCAACCGTGGTTTTACATTTGCCTAACAACCTCTCAGCTTCCCTTGGGTGCTGCAGACTCAAGGGTCATCTTTATTTTAACCTCCCCGGGCCAGTGCTTCTCTAAGTGTTGGTCCAAACTAGAGCCCCTTGCAGCGCCACCTCACGGAAACTTGAGGGCTGGTTTTAGTTGTACGGATTGCTCATCTGGTGTTGCCCAGAGAACGAGATATGTGCAGCTCCTATCGGGATGTCGACACATCGGGCGGCTTTGCTGGTCTTGTTTTACCATTGTCGAAATGTCTTGTAACCGGGATTCCGAGTCTGATCGGGTCTTCCTGGGAGAAGGAATATCCTTCGTTGACCATTAGAGCTTGTGATGGGCTAAGTTGGGACACCCCTGCAGGGTTTTGAACTTTCGAAAGCCGTGCCCGCGGTTATGGGCAGATGGGAATTTGTTAATGTCCGTTGTAGAGAACTTGACACTTAACTTAACTAAAATGCATCAACCGCGTGTGTAGCCGTGATGGTCTCTTCTTGGCGGAGTCCGGTAAGTTAACATGGTTCTTGTGTTATGCTTGAACGTAAGTAGCTTTCAGGATCACTTCCTGATCATTCTAGCTTCTCGACCGCTGCGTTGCTTCTCTTCTTGCTCTTATTTGCGTATGGTAGCCACCATGTATGCTAGTGCTTGTTGCAGCTCCACCTCACTACCCCTTTCCTACCCATAAGCTTAAATAGTCTTGATCTCGTGGGTGTGAGATTGCTGAGTCCTCGTGACTCACAGATACTTCCAAACAGTTGCAGGTGCCAATGATACCAGTGCAGGTGACGCACCCAGCTCATGTGGGAGCTTGATGAAGAACTTGATCGTTGGGTTGTGTCTTTTTCTGGTTGACCAGTAGTGGAGCCCAATTGGGAAAACCAGGGATCTAGCATTTGGGGTTGTCTTCTTTTATTTTGGTTCCATAGTCGGACCTTGATTGTATTCTGGATGATGTATGCTATAATTATGTATTGTGTGAAGTGGCGATTGTAAGCCGACTCTTTATCCCTTTCTTATTTAGTACATGGGATGTGTAAAGATTACCCCTCTTACGACATGCCTACCATGCGGCTATGCCTCTAAGTCGTGCCCCGACACGTGGTAGATATAGCCGCATTGTGGGTGTTACACTAGCCCGGGCGCATGTTAATGAAGAAGCAAAGAAGATCTCAAGGGGCCAACCGCTTCCATGCCCCTACCTGTGCACTTGTTAGGACCTACCCCGACGATGACCAACAGCGCATTCGGGCCAGGCCCGGGGACTTCTATCGGTGCAACAAACCCTGGGTCTGTTGCCCAGACTCTGCACACACACAAGAACAAGATCGTAGTGCCAATCTTAGACTGAAGCACAAGGGATCGGTCCTCAAAGGACCGGCGCGTAGCACAAGAAGACCAAGAAGAGACAGATGAGCACAATACTGCTAAGGGAAAAAACCTCCCTTGCTGGGCAGGCGAGCCTGGCAAGGATGGGGTTACCCCCGGAAGCAAGCCTTCAGGTCATGTCGGCAGGCCTGCCGAGGCTTACCGAGGCAGAATCACCCCACCGTACCACCTCATCACGACACACATCGTCGATAAGTGCGGTGTCAAGCTACATAGTGATTATGTAGCTACTATTTTCCACATGGTAGCCGCTTCCTACAGAAAACACCTCCAAGCAACACCCATCATGCGACGTGTCAAGAAAGCAAGCGCGAAGTTGGCAAAACAACCCGACAGGGCCTGCCGAGCATGCTATGATGTGATGTTGAGCGGCGCAATTGGTGCGCTTTGTCAGCCTGCAGAGTCAAGTATGATAGAAATGCTCGCTATCTAATCAGTGTATAATGACTGATTTGCCACTATGGTGACCCCTTTATCTATAAATGGAGGCCCAAGGCAGCCAAAAAAGGGTTGGCTAATCCACACTCTCAGACACTCATATGCGCGTAGCCGTTCTCGCCCCGAGGCAAACCCTGCAGGCTACGCATTATTGAACCCGAGCATTCGATCGATCTGGCTATTAACTGAACCCGATCGAGCGATTCCTTCGCTACTGCTGCTAACTGAAGCCGATCGAACCCTGCTACCTCCTTCCCTTGATGAACAGTGAGCATTGTTGGGGGGTTTGGATGAATAGTTCTCGACAGGGGGTTGGATGAACAAGACCCAGTGGTAGTAGAGGCCGTTGCCGCTAGATGAATAGGACCCTGATCCATCGACCCGGTTGGGAGTGGATGAACAGGACCCTGTGGAGGGCTGGTTGAACAGTAGCCGGTGGAGGGCTGGATGAATAGTAGCCCATGGAGGGGTGGTTGAATAGGACCCTGTGGAGAGGGCTGGTAGAACAGTAGCCGGTGGAGGAGCGGTGGAGGCTGGATGAACAGGAGCCCGTTGATGAACAGTCGCAGGTGGAGGTTGGAGGAGGTCGACAGTGGAGAACAGTAGCCCATGGAGGCACTCGACTGTGGAGATGAATAGTATCCCGTGGAGTCCCGTTTTGTGGTACACCACAACACTCCCGATGAACAGGACCCCCGTTTCGACCGTAGCGCTCCAACACAAGTTTGTTTCCTCCGTTTTGCGGTACGCCACACCCCTCCCGGTCAACAGGACCCCATTTTGACTATAGGAGGTCCAAGAGAAGTCTATTTCCTCCGTTTTGCGGTACGCCAGAACCCTCCTGATGAACAGGATCCCGTTTCGACCGTGGCCGGTCGAACACAAGGCTGTTTCCTCCGTTCTACGGTACGCCAGGCCCCTTTTTGATCGACTGTTCTGTCCAAGCCGGTTGTCTCCCGATGAACACGACGACGCAGTTTCTCCGTTCCAACACAGCCATGTACAATAGCCCTGGACGTACGGATGCGCGAGTAAGCATTCGAGACCCCGCCCATATGTACGTACATGGCCGTATTTTCATTCTTGCACCCTAGCTGTATGTACATGGCTGTATTTTATTTCTTGCACCCTGGTTATACGTACGTGTATGTACTTGTACTGCTCCTTACTCGACCACGGTTCATCGTGGCAGACAGACCGATCGACTGGTATGTACACAGACAACGCTACGTACGCTTCGACCGGGTGGGTCCTAGCTGTCTGGGAGGATAAGGACGCACTTCCTTGCGTGCGAAGATGTGGCTGGTGGGTCCGAGCAGTCAAGGAGGAAACATTTTCTTCATTAAACGCGGTGGCCCGTCTGGTCGGTCCATGCTGTCAGGTGGAGGAATCATTATTTTGCACGTAATAAGGAGGCATTTCCTTGTGTGCAGCCGTGGACCCAGCTGTCAGCCTCTCCACGCACAGTCCACTTCTGATGGATTTCGTTCGTTGACCACACTGCGCCGAGAGCACCAGGGCGGTGGACGACGGTGAGGCCTAGGAAGGGGACGATCCGGAGCCGGGGAAGACGCGGTAGTGGATGCCCAGGCGAAGAGGAGTACGAGGGTTCACTGGTTTGGCTTCGATGTGAGGCTGCCATCGCCGCAGAATAACAGGGGGTGTGGGTGAGTAGAGGGATGGCCTGGCCAGTTGTGGGAGTAGTAGGGGGCGGTGAGTCCTCCACAGCAGCACAGCCGACCACGGGAGGCAGTTGCAGGCGGCATGACCGGCACTAGTTTGGGCGGCTGGAGCAAGAAGACCAGAGGTTGAAGAACTACGGGCGTAGGATGGACATCGTATGGTCACAGGAGCTAGAATCGTCCATATTGACTAAGTTGACAAAGCCCTCCGTCCGCGTCAACTTAGTAGGCCGACAAGCCAGCCTACCACTATGGTGGGTCCCAGCTATCGGGGGGGGGGTATTCATTTTTTGTGCGTAATAAGGAGGCACTTCCTTGCGTGTGAAGTAATAGCTAGTGGGTCCGAGCTGTCAGCGAGGAGACCGTTTTTTCGCGAAATGCAGAGGCCCTTCCGGTGGGTCCTAGCTGTCAGGTGGAGGAATCATTATTTTGCGCATAATAAGGTGGCATTTCCTTGTGTGCAGCCATGGACCCAGCTGTCAGCCTCTCCACGTACAGTCTACTTCCGATGGATGTCGTTCATTGACCACTCCATGCCGAGAGCACCAGGGCGATGAAAAACGGCGAGGCCTAGGAAGGGAATGACATGGAGCCGGGAAAGACTCGGAAGTGGTTGCCCACGTGGTGGGGAGTATGAGGGTTTACTGGTTCGACTGCCGTCGCCAGAAAATAACAGGAGGTGTGTGTGAGTGGAGGAATGGCCTGGCCAGCAATGGAGTAGGGTGGGGCAGTTCGGCCTGTGCCTCAGCATAGCCAGCCACAGGAGGCGGGAGCAGACAGTCCCACCGGTGCTGGTTTGGCTTTGGCGGTTGGAGGAAGAAGAGACTGAAAAAACATGACAAACATTGAATGTTAATCCAACTGTCAAGGTTGGCACAATCGTTTGTTGACTAAGCCGACACCAAGTAGAATACTTTTTTATATATAGGAAGAAAAAACTGGGCTCGTTCGCCTGATAACATTCCCGAAACTACAACCGTTCAATCTTGCATCGCAACTGAAACTGCGAGGAAAATGTGTTTCTCTACCATCCTCCTCCAAGGGAATGTTCGCCACATAAGTGACTAGCACCCTTGGTTTTCAACCGAGAGGTCTTAGGTTCAAGTCTCAGGAACTCTCAATTTTGTCCTCCATCCTTCCTCGCAAAAAAAAAGAAAATCAAATACTTGAGAAGGCGTACAGAACAAGCTAGTGTACGAGTAAAGAGACGTTGCTGAGTTTTAGAAAAAAGAGAGACGTTCTCTTGTAGCCGGTTCGAATCCAAACCTAGACTATGACTATATATGGTGCTATGCTACTCTGCAAGTAATCAAACTGACATATCCAACGTTCACTTCTCCTCTTCTCTACTTACTCTGCCTAGCATTAGAAGCTCTGGCCGTAGCAACCATGTCCGCTGGCTGCTCGTCCAGCTTCTCTTCAGTAGGCAACAACCAGATATGTGCCAAGTCGCCACCTGTACCATCGCCTGTGGGTCTCATCACACCCCCGCCAGCACACACACCGCAGCCGGTTGCTCATTGCAACCCACTACCATTGGTGTGGTGCCACTGCTGCAAATCATGCAGAGTCATCCGTCTCGTCTCAACCGTAATCCTCAACCCTAGCCGAGTGTTCTACAAATTCCCGAATCATGGGGTAATAATATGTTTAAGTGTTATTCTGCTGCTTTCAGTTGCTGATTGTTTTAATAGTTTGGTTGATGATCTTCAAGTTTGATTCGTGCAGAAAAGGGAAGATTTATGTGATTTGTATTTCTGGGAAGTTGCCGATGTGGGGGATGCAATTACACTGATTATTTGGTTAGCCGAGGAATCCCAATACCAGCTAGTTGGGGTGTTGGACAAGTAACTGAAGGAACGGCAGAAGAGGAAGATGTAGAGCAGAAGGTTAAATATGCAATTCCTGTGATCATGGCCAAGAAACAGTTGTTGAATGGCCTCGACAGCAATGAGGAGATGAAATAGCTTGTGAAGGTAATGGGCAAAATTCATATGCTCTGTAGGATGATTGTCTCTTTATTTGCAGTCTATGTAGCACTCGTGATGTATTCAATGGCTATGACATGAGCACTTTGCTGAAACTAGTAATGAATGAAACATGTGTAGCAGGCTGGGCGTAGTAGATAAAAAAATGTCTTCTGACAGGCAAATATGACAAAAGCAATCTAATCATCATCTGCAGCAGCAACATCAACATCTTCACGGTGTGTATTGGTCTGAATCGTAATTCCCCGTAGTGTCATCTTCTTCTTCATCCTTAATGTCCTCGAACGTTGGTTTCTTCTTGATCAACTCTTGTATGTCCACAGCACGATAGGCAATCTTTTCGCCAGCATCATTGACGTGATGGTTCTCAAAGATATTAAGAACATCTATGGAATCTTGTACATCAGGAGGAGTGTAAGCATCATCTTGTTGTGCAACTTCATTAAACGAATTCCTCTGCTCAAACCTTTGCAATACTGTCCAGTCATCGCTACGTGCAATTGTGTCTTCCAAGAAAAATATCTGTGTTGCTTGATTTGCCAAAATAAAAGGCTCGTTGGTCTGGTAGGCTGCCTTGACATTGATGGATTTGAAATAATCATCATCTCTGGGTTTTGCAATCCTGGAAAACAGGTTATACCGACCACAACACAATAGAACTACACACCGATGATCCTCGAAACTAGATATATACTGCAACTGAACAATGTCTGTTATGTTAGGATACATTTCAGTTGTCTCTCTATCGTACGTATTCGTGCTCATGATGGCACTGTTTTGTGTCTCCGTGCCTTCATAACGTGCAAGGGTTTTGTAGCGCACATCTCCAACAAGGCAAGATTCATAATGTCTTACCCGAGTACTAGGACCCATTGCTAGTGCATAAAGGGCATCATCAACTGCCTGCCAATCCTCCGGCATCTTCTTAACCTATGGATAGAAAATAGACAAGCTGATCATCTTATGTACTCAATATATTGAAAAAAAACTGACATTGCAATTCAAAAGCTTATATGGCTCTTGAACCATTTTGCAAATCCTGCCATAACCAGTTTGTCAATGTTTCTTGGATTTTGCGGCAGTAACTCCTTTTTGTAGATGCTGCACAACATAGTGATCGCATCAAACATCTAAATATATAAGAATGTGCTGCAAGTTTAGTAGATTACGATGTATAAGTTGCGGTACTTAGCACTTGATATAAGGTAGTATCTGTTGGAAATATGCCCTAGAGGCAATAATAAAATGGTTATTATTATATTTCTTTGTTCATGATAATTGTCTATTCTTCATGCTATAATTGTGTTATCCGGAAATCGTAATACATGTGTGAATACATAGACCACAACACGTCCCTAGTGAGCCTTGAGTTGACTAGCTCGTTGATCAAAAGATAGTCATGGTTTCCTAACTATGGACATTGGATGTCATTGATAATGGGATCACATCATTAGGAGAATGATGTGATGGACAAGACCCAATCCTAAGCATAGCTCTAAGATCATGTAGTTCATTTGCTATAGCTTTTCCGAATGTCAAGTATCATTTCCTTAGACCAAGAGATTGTGCAACTCCCGGATACCGTAGGAGTGCTTTGGGTGTGCCAAATGTCACAACGTAACTGGGTGACTATAAAGGTACACTACAGGTATCTCCGAAAGTGTCTGTTGGGTTGGCACGAATCGAGACTGGGATTTGTCACTCCGTACGACGGAGAGGTATCTCCGGGCCCACTCGGTAATGCATCATCATAATGAGCTCAATGTGACCAAATGGTTGATCACAGGATCATGCATTACGGTAAGAGTAAAGTGACTTGCCGGTAACGAGATTGAATGAGGTACTGGGATACCATGATCGAGTCTCGGGCAAGTAACGTACCGATTGACAAAGGGAATTGTATACGGGATTGATTGAATCCTCGACATCGTGGTTCATCCGATGAGATCATCGAGGAGCATGTGGGAGCCAACATGGGTATCCATATCCCGCTGTTTGTTATTGACCGGAGAGTCGTCTCGGTCATGTCTGCGTGTCTCCCGAATCCGTAGGGTCTACACACTTAAGGTTCGGTGACGCTAGGGTTGTTGAGATATTAGTATACGGTAACCCGTAAGTTGTTCGGAGTCCCGGATGAGATCCCGGGCGTCACGAGGAGTTTCGGAATGGTCCGGAGGTGAAGATTTATATATAGGAAGTGATGTTTCGGCCATCGGGAAGGTTTCGGGGGTAATCGGTATTGTACCGGGACCACCGGAAGGGTCCCGGAGGTCCACCGGGTGGGGCCACCTATCCCGAAGGGCCCCATGGGCTGAAGTGAGAGGGGAACCAGCCCCTAGTGGGCTGGTGCGCCCCTCCCCATGGGCCTCCCCTTCGCCTAGGGTTGGAAACCCTAGGGGTGGGGGCGCCCCACTTGGCTTGGGGGCACCCCACCCCCCTTGCCCGCCGCCCCCCTGGAGATTCAATCTCCTAGGGCCGGCGCCCCCCTAGGGGTCCTATATATAGTGGGGGGGAGGGAGGGCAGCCGCACCCTAGCCCCTGGCCGCTCCCTTTCCCACCCGTGACACTCCTCCCTCTCCCTGAGCTTGGCGAAGCCCTGCCGAGATCACCGTTGCTTCCACCACCACGCCGTCGTGCTGCTAGATCTTCATCAACCTCTCCATCCCCCTTGTTGGTTCAAGTTGGAGGAGATGTCTTCCCAACCGTACATGTGTTGAACGCGGAGGTGCCGTCCGTTCGGCGCTAGGTCATCAGTGATTTGGATCACGACGAGTACGACTCCATCAACCCCGTTCTCTTGAACGCTTCCGCGCGCGATCTACAAGGGTATGTAGATGCACTCCTCTCTCCCTCGTTGCTAGATGACTCCATAAATTGATCTTGGTGATGCATAGAAAATTTTAAAATTCTGCTATGTTCCCCAACAGTGGCATCATGAGCTAGGTCTATGCGTAGTTTCTATGCACGAGTAGAACACAAAGCAGTTGTGGGCGTGGATATTGTCAATTTGCTTGTCGTTACTAGTCTTATCTTGATTCGGTGGCATCGTGGGATGAAGCGTCCCGGACCGACCTTACATGTACGCTTACGTGAGACTGGTTCCACCGATTGACATGCACTAGTTGCATAAGGTGGCTGGCGGGTGGCTGTCTCTCCCACTTTAGTCAGATCGGATTCGATGAAAAGGGTCCTTATGAAGGGTAAATAGAAATTAGCATATCACGTTGTGGTTTTGGCGTTGGTAAGAAATGTTCTTGCTAGAAACCTATAGCAGCCACGTAAAAACTTGCAACAACAATTAGAGGACGTCTAACTTGTTTTTGCAGCATGTGCCGTGTGATGTGATATGGCCAAAAGGATGTTATGAATGATATATGTGATGTATGAGATTGATCATGTTCTTGTAATAGGAATCACGACTTGCATGTCGATGAGTATGACAACCGGCAGGAGCCATAGGAGTTGTCTTTATTTATTTATGACTTGTGTGTCAACATAAACGTCATGTAATTACTTTACTTTATTGCTAAACCGTTAGCTATAGTAGTAGAAGTAATAGATGACGAGACAACTTCAAGAAGACACGATGATGGAGATCATGATGATGGAGATTATGGTGTCATGCCGGTGACAACGATGATCATGAAGCCCCGAAGATGGAGATCAAAAGGAGCAAATGATATTGGCCATATCATGTCACTATTTGATTGCATGTGATGTTTATCATGTTTTACATCTTATTTGCTTAGAACGACAGTAGCTTAAATAAGATGATCCCTTGTAATAATTTCAAGAAAGTGTTCCCCCTAACTGTGCACTATTGCGAAGGTTCGTTGTTTTGAAGCACCACGTGATGATCGGGTGTGATAGATTCTAACGTTCGAATACAACGGGTGTAAGCCAGATTTACACACGCAATACACTTAGGTTGACTTGACGAGCCTAGCATGTACAGACATGGCCTCGGAACACGAAAGACCGAAAGGTCGAGCATGAGTCGTATAGAAGATACGATCAACATGAACATGTTCACCGATGTTGACTAGTCCGTCTCACGTGATGATCGGACATGGCCTAGTTAACTCGGATCATGTTTCACTTAGATGACTAGAGGGATGTCTATCTGAGTGGGATTTCATTGAATAATTTGATTAGATGAACTTAATTATCATGAACTTAGTCTAAAATCTTCACACTATGTCTTGTAGATCAAATGGCCCGCGCTAATGTTGCCCTAAACTTCAACGCGTTCCTAGAGAAAACAAAGCTGAAAGATGATGGCAGCAACTATACGGACTAGGTCCGGACCCTGAGGATCATCCTCATAGCTGCCAAGAAAGATTATGTCCTAGAAGCACCGCTAGGTGACGCACCCATCCCAGAGAACCAAGACGTTATGAACGCTTGGCAGTCACGTGCTGATGATTACTCCCTCGTTCAGTGCGGCATGCTTTACAGCTTAGAACCGGGGCTCCAAAAGCATTTTGAGCGACACGGAGCATATGAGATGTTCGAAGAGCTGAAAATGGTTTTCCAAGCTCATGCCCGGGTCGAGAGATATGAAGTCTCTGACAAGTTCTTCAGTTGTAAGATGGAGGAAAATAGTTCTGTCAGTGAGCACATACTCAAAATGTCTGGGTTGCATAATCGCTTGACTCAGCGGGGAGTTAATCTCCCGGATGACGCGGTCATTGACAGAATCCTTCAGTCGCTTCCACCGAGCTACAAGAGCTTTGTGATGAACTTCAATATGCAGGGGATGGAAAAGACCGTTCCAGAGGTATATTCCATGTTGAAATCAGCGGAGGTGGAAATCAAAAAGGAACATCAAGTGTTGATGGTGAATAAAACCACTAAGTTCAAGAAAGGCAAGGGTAAAAAGAACTTCAAGAAGGACGACAAGGGAGTTGCCGCGCCCGGTAAGCAAGCTACCGGGAAGAAGTCAAAGAATGGACCCAAGCCTGAGACTGAGTGTTTTTATTGCAAGGGAAGTGGTCACTGGAAGCGGAACTGCCCCAAATACTTAGCGGACAAGAAGACCGGCAACACTAAAGGTATATGTGATATACATGTAATTGATGTGTACCTTACCAGTACCCGTAGTAGCTCCTAGGTATTTGATACCGGTGCGGTTGCTCACATTTGTAACTCAAAGCAGGAGCTGCGAAATAAGCGAAGACTAGCGAAGGACGAGGTGACGATGCGCGTCGGGAATGGTTCCAAGGTCGATGTGATCGCCGTCGGCACGCTACCTCTACATTTACCTACGGGATTAGTTTTAAACCTCAATAATTGTTATTTAGTGCCAGCTTTGAGCATGAACATTGTATCGGGATCTCGTTTAATTCGAGATGGCTACTCATTTAAATCCAAGAATAATGGTTGTTCTATTTATATGAGAGATATGTTTTATGGTCATGCTCGGCTGGTGAATGGTTTATTCTTAATGAATCTCGAGCGTAATGTTACACATATTCATAGTGTGAATACCAAAAGATGTAAGGTTGATAATGATAGTCCCACATACTTGTGGCACTGCCGCCTTGGTCACATAGGTGTCAAACGCATGAAGAAGATCCATGCAGATGGACTTTTGGAGTCTCTTGATTACGAATCATTTGACATGTGCGAACCATGCCTCATGGGTAAAATGACCAAGACTCCGTTCTCAGGAACAATGGAGCGAGCAACCAACTTATTGGAAATCATACATACTAATGTGTGCGGTCCAATGGGTGTTGAGGTTCGTGGTGGCTATCGTTACGTTCTCACCCTCACTGATGACTTGAGTAGATATGGGTATGTCTACTTAATGAAACACAAGTCTGAGACCTTTGAAAAGTTCAAGGAATTTCAGAGTGAGGTTGAGAATCAACATGACAAGAAAATCAAGATCTTGCGATCAGATCGTGGGGGAGAATACTTGAGTCACGAATTTGGCACACACTTAAGGAAATGTGGAATAGTTTCACAACTCACACCGCCTGGAACACCTCAGTGTAATGGTGTGTCCGAACGTCGTAATCGCACTCCATTGGATATGGTGCGATCTATGATGTCTCTTACCGATTTATCGCCGTGATTTTGGGGCTATGCTTTAGAGACTGCTGCATTCACTTTAAATAGGGCTCCATCGAAATCCGTTGAGATCACACCGTATGAATTATGGTTTGGGAAGAAACCTAAGCTGTCGTTTCTAAAAGTTTGGGGATGCGATGCTTATGTCAAGAAACTTCAACCTGAAAAGCTCGAACCCAAGTCGGAAAAATGCGTCTTCATAGGATACCCTAAAGAAACTATTGGGTATACCTTCTACCTCAAATCCGAAGGCAAGATCTTTGTTGCCAAGAATGGATCCTTTCTAGAGAAAGAGTTTCTCTCAAAAGAAATAAGTGGGAGGAAAGTAGAACTCGATGAAGTATTACCTCTTGAACCGGTAAGTGGCACAGCTCAAGAAAATGTTCCTGAGATGCCTGCACCGACTAGAGAGGAAGTTAATGACGATGATCATGAAACTTCAGATCAAGTTGCTACTGAACTTCGTAGGTCCACAAGGACACGTTCCGCACCAGAGTGGTATGGAAACCCTATCTTGGAATCATGTTGTTAGACAATGGTGAACCTTCAAACTATGAAGAAGCGATGGCGGGCCCAGATTCCGACAAATGGCTGGAAGCCATGAAATCCGAGATAGGATCCATGTATGAAAACAAAGTATGGACTTTGACTAACTTGCCCGATGATCAGCAAGCCATAGAAAATAAATGGATCTTTAAGAAGAAGACAGACGCGGATGGTAATGTAACCATCTATAAAGCTTGGCTTGTTGCTAAGGCTTATCGACAAGTTCAAGGGGTTGACTACGATGAGACTTTCTCACCTGTAGCGAAGCTGAAGTCCGTCCGAATCATGTTAGCAATTGACGCATTCTATGATTATGAGATATGGCAAATGGACGTCAAAATGGCATTCCTTAATGGTTTCCTTAAGGAAGAATTGTATATGATGCAGCCGGAAGGTTTTGTCGATCCTAAGAATGCTGACAAGGTGTGCAAGCTCCAACGCTTGATTTATGGGCTAGTGCATCAAAGCGTTTGGGTTTACACCGACTTATGGAGAAGCCTGCATTTACAAGAAAGTGAGTGGGAGCTCTGTAGCATTTCTCATATTGTATGTGGATGACATACTGTTGATGGGAAATGATATAGAATTCTTGGAAAGCATAAAGGCCTACTTGAACAAGTGTTCTTCAATGAAGGATCTTGGAGAAGCTGCTTATATATTAGGCATGAAGATCTATAGAGATATATCGAGACGCCTCATTGGTCTTTCACAAAGTACGTACCTTGACAAGATATTGAAGAAGTTCAAAATGGATCAGTCAAAGAAGGGGTTCTTTCCTGTATTGCAAGGTACGAAATTGAGCACGACTCAATGCCCGACCACGACAGAAGATAGAGAAAAGATGAGTGTCGTCCCCTATGCCTAGGCCATAGGGTCTATCATGTATGCTATGCTGTGTACCAGACCTGATGTAAACCTTGTCGTATGTTTGGTAGGAAGGTACCAAAGTAATCCCGGCATGGAACACTGGATAGCGGTCAAGAATATCCTGAAGTACCTGAAGAGGACTAAGGATATGTTTCTCGTTTATGGAGGTGACAAAGAGCTCGTCGTAAAGGGTTACGTCGATTCTAGCTTCGACACAGATCTGGATGACTCTAAGTCACAAACCGGATACATGTATATTTTGAATGGTGGGGCGGTAAGCTGGTGCAGTTGCAAGCAAAGCGTTGTGGCGGGATCTACATGTGAAGCGGAGTACATGGCAGCCTCGGAGGTAGCACAAGAGGCAATCTGGGTGAAGGAGTTCATTACCAACCTAGGAGTCATACCCAATGCGTCGGGCCCGATGACTCTCTTCTGTGACAACACTCAAGCTATTGCCCTTGCCAAGGAGCCCAGGTTTCACAGGAAGACCAAGCATATCAAGCGTCGCTTCAACTCCATTCGTGAAAGTGTTCAAAATGGAGACATAGATATTTGTAAAGTACATACGGACCTGAATGTGGCAGATCCATTGACTAAACCTCTCCCTAGAGCAAAACATGATCAACACCAGAACTGCATGGGTGTTCGATTCATCACAATGTAGCTAGACTATTGACTCTAGTGCAAGTGGGAGACTATTGGAAATATGCCCTAGAGGCAATAATAAAATGGTTATTATTATATTTCTTTGTTCACGATAATTGTCTATTGTTCATGCTATAATTGTGTTATCCGGAAATCGTAATACATGTGTGAATACATAGACCACAACACGTCCCTAGTGAGCCTCTAGTTGACTAGCTCGTTGATCAAAAGATAGTAATGGTTTCCTGACTATGGACATTGGATGTCATTGATAACGGGATCACATCATTAGGAGAATGATGTGATGGACAAGACCCAATCCTAAGCATAGCTCTAAGATCGTGTAGTTCATTTGCTATAGCTTTTCCGAATGTCAAGTATCATTTCCTTAGACCATGAGATTGTGCAACTCCCGGATACCGTAGGAGTGCTTTGGGTGTGCCAAACGTCACAACGTAACTGGGTGACTATAAAGGTACACTACAGGTATCTCCGAAAGTGTCTGTTGGGTTGGCACGAATCGAGACTGGGATTTGTCACTCCGTATGATGGAGAGGTATGTCTGGGCCCACTCGGTAATGCATCATCATAATGAGCTCAATGTGACCAAGTGGTTGATCATGGGATCATGCATTACGGTACGACTAAAGTGACTTGCCGGTAACGAGATTGAACGAGGTATTGGGATATCGACGATCGAGTCTCGGGCAAGTAACGTACCGATTGACAAAGGGAATTGTATACGGGATTGATTGAATCCTCGACATCGTGGTTCATCCGATGAGATCATCGAGGAGCATGTGGGAGCCAACATGGGTATCTAGATCCTGCTGTCGATTATTGACCGGAGAGTCGTCTCGGTCATGTCTGCGTGTCTCCCGAACCCGTAGGGTCTACACACTTAAGGTTCGGTGACGCTAGGGTTGTTGAGATATTAGCATACGGTAACCCGAAAGTTGTTCGGAGTCCCGGATGAGATCCCGGACGTCACGAGGAGTTTCGGAATCGTCCGGAGCTGAAGATTTATATATAGGAAGTCAAGTTTCGGCCATCGGGAAGGTTTCGGGGGTAATCGGTATTGTACCGAGACCACCGGAAGGGTCCCGGGGGTCCATCGGGTGGGGCCACCTATCCCGTAGGGCCCCATGGGCTGAAGTGGGAGGGGAACCAGCCCCTAGTGGGCTGGTGCGCCCCCCCCATGGGCCTCCCCTATGCCTAGGGTTGGAAACCCTGGGCGGGCGCCCCACTTGGCTTGCGGGGCACTCCACCCCCCTTGGCCGTCGCCCCCCCCCCCTTGGAGATTCAATCTCCTAGGGCCGGCGCCCCCCTAGGGGTCCTATATATAGTGGGGGAGGGAGGGCAGCCGCACCCTAGCCCCTGGCCTCTCCCTCTCCCTCCTGTGACACTCCTCCCTCTCCCTGAGCTTGGCGAAGCCCTGCCGAGATCACCGTTGCTTCCACTACCACGCCGTCGTGCTGCTAGATCTTCATCAACCTCTCCTTCCCCCTTGCTGGATCAAGTTGGAGGAGACGTCTTCCCAACCGTACGTGTGTTGAACGCGGAGGTGCCATCCGTTCGGCGCTAGGTCATCGGTGATTTGGGTCACGACGAGTATGACTCCATCAACCCCGTTCTCTTGAACGCTTCCGCGCGCGATCTACATGGGTATGTAGATGCACTCCTCTCTCCATCGTTGCTAGATGAATCCATAGATTGATCTTGGTGATGCGTAGAAAATTTTAAAATTCTGCTATGTTCCCCAACAGTATCTCAGGATAGTTATTCAACACATACAAAACCATTTTTTCCAAATCTTTAGGTTTGTCCTCTTCTTGACTCTTCTGTGTAACTCGAACAGATTAATCGAAAACATTGAGCCCGGGATTGTCTTCACCCAGCTCTTTGCCAAGCTGATTAGCTGCTTCAATGTATTTTGAGCTGAATGTCAACGCTTTTGTAGCAATGTATGCCTCTACAATGGAACCCTCGGGTCTAGATCTATTCCTAACATAGCCCTTGAAAGAGCCTAGACACCTTTCAATAGGGTACATCCAGCCATACTGTACTGGACCTCTATGTAGTCCCTCATCAGGTAGCTGAACAGCCAAATGCACCATCACATCAATGAAGGCTGGAGGATATATCTTCTCAAGGTCGCATAGGATAGTTGGTATCTTGTCTCTAAGACACTTCAAAGGATCTATCCTGATATTTCTACTACAGAGTTCCCTGAAGAATTGTCCCAGCTCTGCAACTGCTCTGTATAAGTCTGCGCGGCCCAATCCTCTAAGGATAATAGGTAAAACCCTTTGAAGTAGGATATGGCAGTCATGAGTTTTCAACCCTTGTACCTTGTTTCCATCTGCACTGACTCTCCTTTCAGGGTTGGAAGCAAATCCATGTGGGAATCTCACACATGATAGGACCTCGTAGAATTCATTTCTTTTTACCTTGTCCAATACGTACACAGCTGGTGCCATATCCCGTGGTTTACCTTCATCTTCCACCTGCAAATCCTTTCTGATACCCAGGTGTGTCAAATCAATCCTAGATTTTAAGGTATCTTTCGCCTTGCCTTCAATATTAAGAAGTGTGCCGATAATGCTATCACATATATTTTCCTTGATGTGCATCACATTAAGATTATGCCGCAGATCCAAATCTTTCCAATACTCCAAGTCCCACAAAGTGGACCTGCGGGTAAATAATAATCTCTCTTCTGCCCTACCATGCTTCCTTTTCCCGCTACCATTACTAGGATGGTTTCCTGGTGTAATATGCGTGACCTTCTCTAATTCCGCTTGCAACTCATCGATAGTGAGCCTCTTTAGCACTTCACGATTTTCATGCTTTGCATTGAACACATGTCTTCGATATTTTGTAGGACGCGTCTTGTCCTTGGCAAGGAAACAGAGATGTCCAATGTAACAGATCTTGCTAAGTATTGCGTATGACAGTGGATTCCTGTCACAGTAAACACATGCATTGTAACCATGTGTCCTTCGCCCTGACATAGTGCTCAAAGCTGGATAATCATGGATGCACCAAATTATAACAGCACGCAGAAAGAAATCACCTGGTGGGCTGCTATATAGGTCTTGAGTGAGAACACCCCTCCATAGTTGTTGAAGTTCCTCCACAAGAGGCTCCATGGATCAATCAAAATCCTTTCCAGGACTTTTTGGACCTGGGATGAGCAAGGCCATCATGTAGTTTGATTCTTGGGTGTAGAGATTTGGAGGTATGTTGTAAGGGATAACAAGAACTGGCCACATGCTATATGTGGCGCTCGGGTGGCCAAATGGATCAAATCCATCTGAAGCTAAGCCAAGTCTAATGTCTCTTGGGTCAGCAACAAACTTTTTGTGTTTCTGATTGAAGCTTTTCCAGTCACAACCCTGAGATGGATGGCTCATTACATTCTGATCTCTATACTCCTGGTTCCTAGAATGCCATAGTACATCCTCTCTTCTTTCAGCATCATGAAACAACCTCTGCAATCTTGGTATAATTGGAAAATGACTCAGAACATTATGAGGAATCCTCTTCATAGCATCACCATCTTTCGATCTTGATGATTTGCAATTCGGGCATTCACTTAAGTTGGCATAATCCTTTCGGAACAGAAAACAATTATTCTTACAAACATGGATCATATCATATCCAATTCCAATTGCACAAAGGAAATTCTTCATTTTACTGTAGGTGTGTGGCAGCTCAGATGCATCTGGGAATGATTTGCGGAAAGCAGCCAACATCGAATCGAATGATTTGTTGGTCTTCCGCTCAAATGTCTTCACCTGAAGAAAGGTGACCATAGTTGGGAATACTGATAGCTTATTTCCTGGGGTGACAACCACGTTGCATTGTTCCAACATGTGGGCCCACCGTTTTTCTTCTGCAGGTGAAAGATCATGAAATGCACGAGCATTTTGTAGCATTGTTTCAATGTTGGTCAAACTCACTGGCTCCGCCACCACCACCACCTCCTCCTCTTCCACGTGAGCATCAGGCAGATCAACATGGTGATCTGCTGCTGCAACATAGTCAGTAACATTGACGTTCACAGCTTCACCATGATGAACCCACCTAGTATATGTGGCTGACATCCCATACAAGTGTAGATGATTTTGCATAGTTGACTGGGGTCTTGTAACTGAATTCATAAATTCCTACACGGGCAGAGCACATCTAATTTTGGACCACCGTACTCAGCTCTTTCATGAAGTTTTCAACCCCCTCGACATATGCAGCGGAGAATCTCCAAGTAGAAGTTATCCAAGTCCTGTACATCTGTGAAACATACAAATTACTTCTTCTACTAGATATTACATGAAAAGCATATATGTTTTTTATGAAGTTAAGAAAAAAAATACCTAGGTCAATGTCTAAAGCTATGGCAAGATATTTGGATGAGCAGATCTAAGTAACAAAATATATGTAAAGCTAATTCAGCAAAAAGATTTGAGTGCTGAATTATGGCAGGTTGTTTCAGCAGTCAATGAGGCCGAGCACACAGCCATTGAAATATCGAAGGCCATCTCAGCAACAAAGATCGAGTATAAAATGGTGTAGAGCTATTTCACCTAACAGATTGGCTACTAGACCATGGCAATCTACGTCGCAATAAATATATGGCAGAATATTTTAGCAACTAATCGGGCTTGGCATGCCATCTCAACTAAGTACATTGAGTGCAGAATAGGGCAAGGAAGCTTCTTAAGCAGAGCATATTAACTGTAACTACTTTGGCAAACAGTGAGATTAACAGCGTGTATCAGCTAACATTCAGTGCTACACCGACATGCATGGGGCCTTAGTCTAGAACACGCATACCGTGGGAGAACCTGACTGCCGTGTGTCTCCACACGAACGTCGCCAGCGGTGGCGGTGTTGACCGCCGTGCGTCTCCACAAGAGCGTACTGTGAGAGCGAGAGGATCGCCGTGCATCCCCTCGACGAACTGCGGCACCGACGTATCGGCGCGGTGGGGAGGGTGGCTTTGGCGGAGCGAGTGGAGGGAGGGGGCCGGGGGGAGGGGGTTTGGGGAATATTATTGGCTAGTTGTGTTGGAAATATGCCCTAGAGGCAATAATAAAATGGTTATTATTATATTTCCTTGTTCATGATAATTGTCTATTGTTCATGCTATAATTGTGTTATCCGAAAATCGTAATACATTTGTGAATACGTAGACCATAACATGTCCCTAGTGAGCCTCTAGTTGACTAGCTCGTTGATCAATAGATGGTTACGGTTTCCTGACCATGGACATTGGATGTCATTGATAACAGGATCACATCATTAGCAGAATGATGTGATGGACAAGACCCAATACTAAGCATAGCACAAGATCGTGTAGTTCGTCTGCTAGAGCTTTTCTAAGTGTCAAGTATCATTTCCTTAGACCATGAGATTGTGCAACTCCCGGATACCGTAGGAGTGCTTTGGGTGTACCAAACGTCACAACGTAACTGGGTGGCTATAAAGGTGCACTACAGGTATCTCCGAAAGTGTCTGTTGGGTTGGCATGAATCGAGACTGGGATTTGTCACTCCGTATGACGGAGAGGTATCTCTGGGCCCACTCGGTAATGCATCATCATAATGAGCTCAGTGTGACTAAGTAGTTGGTCACGGGATCATGCATTACGGAACGAGTAAAGTGACTTGCCGGTAACGAGATTGAACGAGGTATTGGGATACCGACGATCAAATCTCGGGCAAGTAACGTACCGATTGACAAAGGGAATTGTATACGGGATTGCTTGAATCCTCGACATCGTGGTTCATCCGATGAGATCATCGTGGAACATGTGGGAGCCAACATGGGTATCTAGCTCCCACTGTTGGTTATTGGCCGGAGAGTTGTCTCGGTCATGTCTGCGTGGTTCCCGAACCCATAGGGTCTACACACTTAAGGTTCGATGACGCTAGGGTTATTTGGAAGACTTGTATGTGATTACAGAATGTTGTTCGGAGTTCCGGATGAGATCCCGGACGTCACGAGGAGTTCCGAAATGGTCCGGAGGTGAAGATTTATATGTAGGAATTTGTCATACGGTCACCCGAAAGGTTCGGGGCATATCGGTATTGTACCGGGGCCACTGGAGGGGTTCCGGGGGTCCACCGGGAGGGGCCACCTCTCTCGGAGGGCCTAATGGCTGTAGAGGAAAGGGAACCAGCCCTACATGGGCTGGGCGTATCCCCCCTTGGGACCGTGCGCCTAGGGTTGGGGGGAAAGCCTAAGGGGGGCGCCCCCTTGCTTGGGGGGCAAGCCCCCTCCTCTTGGCCGCCGCCCCCCTCTAGATCTCATCTAGAGGGGCCCGGCCCCCTTCCTCCTTCCCCTATATATAGAGGGGCGAGGGGAGGGCTGCACACAACATCCAAGGCGCAGCCCCTCCCCTCCCCAACACCTCTCCTCCTTCGCAAGAGCTTGGCAAAGCCCTGCCGGAGTACTGCTGCTCCTCCACCACCACGCCGTCGTGCTGCGGTTGGAGCCCTCTTTCTCAACCTCTCCCTCCTCCTTGCTGGACCAAGGCGCGGGAGACGTCCTCGCTCCGTACGTGTGTTGAACGCGGAGGTGCCGTTCGTTCGGCGCTAGGATCTTCGGTGATTTGGATCACGACGAGTACGACTCCATCAACCCCGTTCTATTGAACGCTTCCGCTAGCGATTTACAAGGGTATGTAGATGCACTCCTCTCCCTCTCGTTGCTAGATGAATCCATAGATTGATCTTGGTGATGCGTAGAAAATTTTAAATTTCTGCTACGATACCCAACAGTGGCATCATGAGCTAGGTCTATGCGTAGTTTCTTTGCACAAGTAGAACACAAGTTGTTGTGGGCGTCGATTTTGTCAATTTACTTGTCGTTACTAGTCTTATCTTGATTCGGCGGCATCGTGGGATGAAGCGGCCCGGACCGACCTTACACGTACGCTTACGTGAGACTGGTTCCACCGACTAACATGCACAAGTTGCATAAGGTGGCTAGCGGGTGTCTGTCTCTCCCACTTTAGTCGGATGGGATTCGATGAAAAGGGTCCTTATGAAGGGTAAATATAAATTGGCATATCACGTTGTGGCTTTTGGCGTAGGTAAGAAACATTCTTGCTACAAACCTATAGCAGCCACGTAAAAACTTGCAACAACAATTAGAGGACGTCTAACTTGTTTTTGTTGCATATGTCGTGTGATGTGATATGGCCAAAAGGATGTGATTAATGATATATGTGATGTATGAGATTGATCATGTTCTTGTAATAGGAATCACGACTTGCATGTAGATGAGTATGACAACTGGCAGGAGCCATAGGAGTTGTCTTAATTTATTTATGACCTGCGTGTCAACTTATACGTCATGTAATTACTTTACTTTATCGCTAACCGTTAGCCATAGTAGTAGAAGTAATAGTTGACGAGATAACTTCATGAAGACACGATGATGGAGATCATGGTGTCATGCCGGTGACGACGATGATCATGGCGCCACGAAGATGGAGATCAAAAGGAGCAAAATGATATTGGCCATATCATGTCACTATTTGATTGCATGTGATGTTTATCATGTTTTACATCTTATTTGCTTAGAACGATGGTAGCATAAATAAGATGATCCCTCGCAATAATTTCAAGAAAATGTTCTCCCTAACTGTGCACCGTTGCTAAGGTCCGTTGTTCCGAAGCACCACGTGATGATCGGGTGTGATAGGTTCTAATGTTCGCATACAACAAGTGTAAGCCAGATTTACACACGCAAAATAGTTAGGTTGACTTGACGAGCCTAGCATGTGTAGACATGGCCTCGGAACACTGAAGACCGAAAGGTCGAACATGAGTCGTATAGAAGATACGATCAACATGAAGATGTTCACCGATGATGACTAGTCCGTCTCACGTGATGATCGGACACGACCTAGTTGAATCGGATCATGTATCACTTAGATGACTAGAGGGATCTATACCTGAGTGGGAGTTCATTAAATAATTTTATTAGATGAACTTAATTATCATGAACTTAGTCTAAAATCTTTACAATATGTCTTGTGGATCAAATGGCCCACGCTAATGTTGTCCTCAACTTCAACGCGTTCCTAGAGAAAACCAAGCTGAAAGACAATGGTAGCAACTATACGGAGTGGGTCCGGAACTTGAGGATCATCCTCATAGCTGCCAAGAAAGCATATGTCCTTGAAGCACCGCTAGGTGAAGCACCACCCCCAGCAAACCAAGACGTTATGAATGCTTGGCAGTCCCGTGTTGCTGATTACTCCCTGGTTCAGTGCGGCATGCTTTACAGCTTAGAGCCGGGGCTCCAGAAGCGTTTTGAGAAACACGGAGCATATGAGATGTTCCAAGAGATGAAAATGGTTTTCCAAGCTCATGCCCAGGTCGAGAGATTTGAAGTCTTCGACAAGTTCTACAATTGTAAGATGGAGGAGAATAGTTCCGTCAGTGAGCACATACTCAAAATGTCTGGGTTGCACAACCGCTTGCCTCAGCTACGAGTAAATCTCCCGGATGATGCGGTCATTGACAGAATCCTTCAGTCGCTCCCACCTAGCTACAAGAGCTTTGTGATGAACTTCAATATGCAGGGGATGGAAAATACCACTCCTGAGGTATATTTAATGCTGAAATCAGCGGAGGTGGAAATCAAAAAGGAACATCAAGTGTTGATGGTGAATAAAACCACTAAGTTCAAGAAAGGCAAGGTTAAAAAGAACTTCAAGAAGGATGGCAAGGGAGTTGCCGCGCCCGATAAGCAAGC
This sequence comes from Triticum dicoccoides, assembly GCF_002162155.2. Classification (NCBI taxonomy): domain Eukaryota; kingdom Viridiplantae; phylum Streptophyta; class Magnoliopsida; order Poales; family Poaceae; genus Triticum; species Triticum dicoccoides. The sequence continues at coordinate 308,442,533 of NC_041384.1, forward strand.
TGCAGGGAAGAATCCAAAGAATGGACCCAAGCCTGAGACTGAGCGTTTTTATTGCAAGGGAAGTGGTCACTGGAAGCGGAACTGCCCCAAGTACTTAGCGCACCGAAGGTATATATGATATACATGTTATTGATGTGTACCTTACCAGTACTCGTAGTAGCTCCTGGGTATTTGATACCGGTGCTGTTGCTCATATTTGTAACTCAAAACAGGAGCTGCGGAATAAGAGGAGACTGGCGAAGGATGAGGTGACGATGCATGTCGGGAATGGTTCCAAGGTCGATGTGATCGTCGTCGGCACGCTACCTCTACATTTACCTACGGGATTAGTTTTAAACCTCAATAATTGTTATTTAATGCCAGCTTTGAGCATGAACATTGTATCAGGATCTCGTTTAATATGATATGGCTACTCATTTAAATCCGAGAATAATGGTTGTTCTATTTATATGAGAGATATGTTTTATGGTCATGCCCCACTGGTCAATGGTTTATTCTTATTTAATCTCGAACGTGATGTTACACATATTCATAGTGTGAATGCCAAAAGATGTAAGGTTGATAATGAGAGTCCCACATACTTGTGGCACTGCCACCTTGCTCACATTGGTGTCAAACGCATGAAGAAACTCCATGCAGATGCACTTTTGGAGTCTCTTGATTATGAATCATTTGACACGTGCGAACCATGCCTCATGGGCAAAATGACCAAGACTCCATTCTCCAGAACAATGGAGCGACCAACCAACTTATTGGAAATCATACATACTGATGTTTGCGTTCCAATGAGTGTTGAGGCTCGCGGTGGCTATCGTTATGTTCTCACCATCACTGATGACTTCAGTAAATATGGGTATGTCTACTTAATGAAACACAAGTCTGAGACCTTTGAAAAGTTCAAGGAATTTCAGAGCGAGGTTGAGAATCAACGTGACAGGAAAATCAAGTTCTTACGCTCAGATCATGGGGGAGAATATTTGAGTCATGAATTTGGCACACACTTACGCAAATGTGGAATAGTTTCACAACTCACGCCGCCTGGAACACCTCAGCGTAATGGTGTGTCCGAATGTCGTAATCGCACTCTATTTGATATGGTGCTATCTATGATGTCTCTTACCGATCTACCGCTGTCATTGTGGGGCTATGCTTTAGAGACTGCCGCATTCACTTTAAATAGGGCTTTGTCGAAATCCGTTGAGACGACACCGTATGAATTATGGCTTGGGAAGAAACCTAAGCTGTCGTTTCTAAAAATTTGGGAATGCGATGCTTATGTGAAGAAACTTCAACCTGAAAAGCTTGAATCCAAATTGGAAAAATGCGTCTTCATAGGATACCCTAAAGGAATTATTGGGTATACCTTCTACCTCAGATCCGAAGGCAAAATCTTTGTTGCCAAGAATGGATCCTTTCTAGAGAAAGAGTTTCTCTCGAAAGAAGTAAGTGGGAGGAAAGTAAAACTTGATGAAGTATTGCCTCTTGAACTAGAGAGTGGTGCAGCTCAGGAAAATGTTCCTGAGGTGCCTGCACCGACTAGAGAGGAAGTTAATGATGATGATCATGAAACTTCAGATCAAGTTGCTACTGAACTTCGTAGGTTCACAAGGACACGTTCCGCAGCAGAGTGGTACGGCAACCCTGTCCTGGAAATCATGTTGTTGGACAATGGTGAACTTTCGAATTATGAAGAAGCGATGGCGGGCCCAGATTCCGGCAAATGGCTGGAAGCCATGAAATATGAGATAAGATCCATGTATGAACACAAAGTATGGACTTTGACTGACTTGCCCGTTGATCGGCGAGCCATAGAAAATAAAAGGATCTTTAAGAAGAATAAGACAGACGCGGATGGTAATGTGACCATCTATAAGGCTCGGCTTGTCGCTAAGGGTTATCGACAAGTTCAAGGGGTTGACTACGATGAGACTTTCTCACCCGTAGCGAAGCTGAAGTCTGTCCGAATCATGTTAGCAATTGCTGCATTCTATGATTATGAGATATGGCAAATGGACGTCAAAAGGGCATTCCTTAATGGTTTCCTTAAGGAAGAATTGTATATGATGCAGCCGCAAGGTTTTGTCGATCCTAAGAATGCTGACAAGGTGTGCAAGCTCCAACGCTCAATCTATGGGCTGGTGCAAGCATCTCGGAGTTGGAACATTCGATTTGATGAGATGATCAAAGCGTTTGGGTTTACACAGACTTATGGAGAAGCCTGTGTTTACAAGAAAGTGAGTGGGAGCTTTGTAGCATTTCTCATATTATATGTGGATGACATACTATTGATGGGAAATGATATAGAATTCTTGGAAAGCATAAAGGCCTACTTGAACAAGTGTGTTTCAATGAAGGATCTTGGAGAAGCTGCTTATATATTAGGCATCAAGATCTATACAGATAGATCGAGACGCCTCATTGGTCTTTCATAGAGTATGTACCTTGACAAGATATTGAAGAAGTTCAATATGCATCAATCTAAGAAGGGGTTCTTGCCTGTGTTGCAAGGTATGAGATTGAGCACGGCTCAATGCCCGACCACGGCAGAAGATAGAGAAAAGATGAGTGTCGTCCCCTATGCCTCAGCCATAGGGTCTATTATGTATGCCATGCTGTGTACCAGACCTGATGTAAACCTTGCCATAAGTTTGATAGGAAGGTACCAAAGTAATCCCGGCATGGAACACTGGACAACGGTCAAAAATATCCTGAATTACCTGAAAAGGACTATGGATATGTTTCTCGTTTATGGAGGTGACGAAGAGCTCGTCGTAAAGGGTTACGTCGATGCTAGCTTCGATACAGATCTAGATGACTCTTAAGTTACAAACCGGATACGTGTATATCTTGAATGGTGGGGCAGTCAGCTGGTGCAGTTGCAAGCAAAGCATCGTTGCGGGATCTACATGTGAAGCGGAGTACACGGCAGCCTCGGAGGCAGCACAAGAAGCAATCTGGGTGAAGGAGTTCATTACCAACCTAGGAGTTATTCCCAATGCGTCGGGCTCGATGACTCTCTTCTGTGACAACACTGGAGCTATTGCCCTTGTCAAGGAGCCCAGGTTTCACAGGAAGACCAGGCATATCAAGCATCGCTTCAACTCCATTCATGAAATTGTTCAAAATGGAGACATAGATATTTGTAAAGTGCATATGGACCTGAATGTCGCAGATCCGTTGACTAAACCTCTCCCTCGAGCAAAACATGATCAACACCAGAACTCTATGGGTGTTTGATTCATCACAATTGTCAGGGATATACCCCGTGGCGTAAACTGGCCGGGAGTATAAACCGGCCGGACTGGATGATTCACCGGCTACCCGCCCGATCTTGGCGGTTCATTAGTAACCCGGCGGGCGGGTCAGATGGATGACGAGGCCCATGGCCCAGAAGGCTGATTCATACTATGGTGGGCCGGTTTAAGAGGAAAGGCATGAGGAATATTTTACAAGGAGTTAAGACCAGGACTTGTATCCGGTTTGTATTAGAGATAGACTAGTCCTAATCCTAATAGGACTCCACATGTAACCCACCCCTTCAACATATATAAGGAGGGGCAGGGCTCCCCAAGGAGGGACAAGCTACAAGCAAGAAGAAACAATCTTAGGGCTAGACACAAAGAGGAGAGCCGGTTTACGGCGACTCCCTCGTGATGATAATGAGACCTAGCCTCAAACAGCATGTAGGGTTTTTACCGGATGATGTTTCCCGGGGCCCGAAGCTGTCTAAATCCCTGTCTTGTGTTGCGTCTCTCGATTCCACTCAACCCCTCTCAAGCTACCACATAGATGCGTTGGCCTCGCGACTAAGTCCTGACACTAAGGACATCTGCCATGACAAATCCATGACAGTTGGCGCCCACCGTGGGGCCTGCGCACGGTGGTGTTGAGTTCTTGAAGGGATCTCTCCCAGGGATCGAGGAGCTTGCGAGATCATCCAGGGAAGAAGAGTCATCGATGCAAGTTTAAATTTGAGATGTTAGGGTTTCGTACGTGCAGCCGCACATGACCTGGAAGGCAGATATATTTTTTTGGGGCGCTGCCATCAAGTCATACGTTTTCTACGCCATCTGGAAAACCATAGGATTCACCACGACGGCTGCACACGACCCGGAGGGCTGATGTTGGTCCGCCGAAGCCGTCAAGTTGCAGATATTCTTGTTGGAGTCGCCGACTTGTTACTTCTGATTAAATCAAAGAGTACAGACACGTGCATTGTTTGCATCGCATTAGGCATCAACCTGATGTTTTCAAGTACTAGTGCGCCACTAGAAGGCAAGGAGAGTACGTTTTGAATTAATACATCATCAGAGGCCAAGTCAGTTCTTTCTTTGACAACTCCGATTGTCACAAGGAAGCGTCGAAGAGATTAATTCCAGAATTGAGAAAAAGTTGCCACGTTGGACCGGTCCTTGAGCCAACCTACAGCGTCCTTGTTCCTAGGATGAAGGGGAGCACCTACAGCACCCGGATTCGCCTTCACTTAGCTGCCGTCGCCGTTTGACCGAGTCCGTCTCTGCTATGGCCGGATTGTGAGCTGCTGCAACCCCGAACCGGCCACAGCCTCGGTGACCCGCCGCTGCGGTTCCCCTCTGCTCGTGAGTCGCCTTCATCGAAAGCCCGCGCGGTGAGCCACCGGTCGTCAAGTCGGCTGCATCGTCGCCAACGCCACCCCAGCTCACCTCGGACACAGATCCCCCATCGCTGAGCCGTAGTGGATTTACCTTCTTCTCCAAAACCCGTGTCTCCCCTGGCCGTGCTCCGTCCCCATCATGACCAAGTGGCCTCCGACCGAGCCAAACTGCCGACGGGTCAAGCCCCTGCTACAAGCTGCCTCGTCGGTCTCTGGCTTTGAATCGCCACCAAGTTACCAGACCGATGGCCCGGCGCCATCGCCAAGCTACAACAGATTTTACCCCGAGTCATTGCCATGACCCGCTTTCGTTGTCCGCGCCTGGGGTCGCCTTCGTTGCGTGTTGAGCCGCCAGCGTCGTGACCCGCCGTTGCTGCCTCACGTTCTTGCTGGCCTCATGCTTCAAGTCTCAAGATATAAGTATATGTACTTGCTGTTACTTCCTAATATAATGATGGAAGGAAAGTACTACGTCAAGTAGTAGTCCACGGGATCAAAATTTGCTACTGAAGATTCGCGACCCTCGCTTGTGTCACTGGTTGCCACCAAGACAATGATGGAAGAGCCGGCGCTTCATCAACCGTGTGCCGCCGCCAGCCTCCTCTGTCGTGACCACAAGCCGGCCACCTTCACTAGGTCATCCCGGCCTTGAGCAGCAGTCGCTAAATCGCCAACCGCCTCTGCGCTGGTTCACTGTTAACGTCACATATGTTGATCTCCACGAGTCGACCGCCTCTGCTGCGCGCTGCCGCGACCCGTTTCCGAGCTCGCTTCGCTTTGCCGGGGATCCACCGCGATTGAACCGACACCACTGTTGTCCCTTGGGCCGCAGTGGCCTTGCCTGCGCCACTCCGCAGTCACACTCCGCCTAGTCGAGGGCTTATTCAGCCGTGGATGCACCGAGCTTGCTCTGCTGACCAAATAACCCGGCCAAGTGGCTTCCCCTCCGCCTCTGAGTCGTCATCGCCTTAAACCGGCACCCTCGAGCTGCCACCTCCGAGTCACAAGCCACCACTCGTGTCGCTCCGGCCATGGCCGTGTGCCGTTTTTGCCCGGCGCCTCCAATTCGCCTCACACTACTGATGATAAACCGCCACAGCAGACCCGCCTTGTTCTGCTCCATGCGGCCATCTGCTGCTCCGGCCTGGCCATCACCGTTGACCCCTCGCTCCACTCTCTTTCCCCACCGCAACCTTAAGCCGGCCTTGCCCTTGTTGCGAACTGTCGAGCTCCCCTGCTTCTGCCATAACCCGCCGACGAGTTGTACCTGCATCACCTCGCCACTAAACCGCCATGGCCTCTTATAGCCGCCGTGGTTGTCTTACTAACCTTACTATAGGCTGCAGGCCTTGCACCAAATTCAGTTGCTGTTTCACTGTATCGCCAGCGTTTCCTCTACCGTAACTACCTCAAGTCCTTGTTTGGAATCCTCAGATCTTACTCCAAACAGATCAGTCCAAAGCAAGAAACAAATGGGGGAAAGGGAGGGTGGTGGTTGTCGGTTGTATCAGGTGTGCGTGTGCCTGCTGCTGCTATGGCATTAAATTAGACAAACATCACATCTCCTAAGATGAATAGCAGAAGAGCAAAGCTAGTAGCGCTGTGTGCCGTGCACCACTTGGAACTTGCTAAACAGAGGAGGGGATTTTTCTCCCCACGTGAAGACCCAAGCCAATACAAAGTACTGACAAAGCTAGTGCCCATTGGTGAATGGGGTGAATATGCATATGATATTGCACGATCAGGCATTTGCAAACCGGAGCAGCATACTGGAAATAAGCAACCAAAAGAAGTTGAAGCCCACGAGCCATTCCGGTCGGTTTGCAGGCCATGACTCAATATTTTAAGGGAAAGCTGGACCTAGAGACAGGGTCTGCATACAACGCTGTCGCCCAAGTAAATCAGGTGATATTCATCTAAACATTATTTTTCTTCACACATATTGTTTTTATCAAAGAACAATTACTTGGTCTATGATATTTTTTTCCACAGGACCATTATTACAAAAGGTGTTGCAAAAGGGGCGTGAGCAAATATTTTTCACTAGCGCTCATCATGCGCAGATTGCCATCCCTACTACATCAACACACACGGTTGACTTATTGTCCGCCCCCGCAGCCGATTCTCCCGTTCACACTGGCTTACAATGTCGCGGCTGGTTCACCTGTGATTGATTTCAGCTTCTCCATGGTGATCATCGATTCCATGATGAATAACCCCTGGCATGATATATCAGGTGAAATCCATCCAATATATTTTATATCGTATATTGCCTTCTTTAAAAGAGCAATTACTTTGGCCTGCAAAGTTGTCTAATGCAGGACCCTAAACCGCCATATTGGTGCAAATTTAAAGGCCGTCAGAAAAATTCCGGCTTAAAAAGAGGGATTCCGGTTTGAAATCCGGCTCAAGAGGAAGATATCTCCCACAAAGCTTTGAAGCTCTCAAATCCAGTTCAAAATCCCAGTTCAAGAAGAATTTATCTCTTGCAAAAAAGTTAAAATTACCAAAGAGGACCTGCTGCCATGATGCGCGGTTCAAACATGGGTATCCTACCTTATTGGCCTAACATATTATTGATCACATGGGGGCTTCTGCTTCATAAAGCTGGGTCTCTATCTTTCTCATCATGCGAGGTTACACGGAGTGGTTCTGTTTAAAGCGGCCTCCGGTTTACCCCTTGACATTTGTTTTTTATATATCACTAGGGGCCTTGGTCGTGTCCGAACCAACGAACACCCTTTGATAGGCGACAGCCACCAGATCATTTGGGGACATGGTCAAGTCTGAACCAGTCACGCCTCTTGGTCGGCCTAAGGCCACAAAATCACTTGGGGGCTTGGTCGAACTCGAACCATTGCCACGCCTCTTGATCTTGCATATATGCCACAAATCATTTGGGGACCTGGCTGACTTGAATCATTGTCACTCCTATTAGGGGCTTGGTCCAGTCCGACCATGGTAATACCATCTGATCAGCTCAGTATAGCATATTTTTGCAAATGGTTTTGTCATTGCCTTTGCTTGAAATTTTCTTTAATAAATATTTCTTCTCGGTTTCCGGAGATTATTTGCCCGGTTTGATTTTTTGATTTTATGTTACCATCTTATTATGCAGTAAACCGGTGTTCATTAACCCGGCTTGACTTTCGACTACAAGTTGTCAGTACATGACTAATTATGATCCGGCGATTATTAAACCGGTCTGGTTTGACTACGAGTCACCAGTATTATATATGGTTAAACCGGTGTTTGTCACAACCCGGTACGGTTTATCATCAACTGGCACAGTATGAAAGGAGTTATCATTACTCAAGATTGGGGTTATCACTTTTACTACAAAAAGTTGGTAAAACTAGCAATGTGATTCAATATCACAGGTATGATATATTTCATATTTGATTATTCTTAAATGCAACCTTGGTTATAAACCTGGGTTATATGTTGGGAATTATGACCCGTCCGGCGGTAAACCGCCAGGACACTTTAAACTTGTTGTATGCAGAGACAGGTTGAATAAAGCATGATGATAAATTATCCGGTGTTTATTAAACCGTCCTGGCTTTAAGACGATAAGTCGCCAGTATATGATGAGAAATTATCCGGTGTTTGTTAACCCGGCCTGGCTTTGGACTATAAGTCGCCAGTACATATTTGGATTGCGCCATTGGAATCATGCGCTTATAAATCATTGGGTTATATTATTCAAAATAGCCAAACTTGGCTGAATTTTCATTACGATATTGAATGAATAAGGTTTTTCATACCAGATTATATTATCTTGAATAGCCAACACGGCTGGATTTTTATTATGGTTATCAATGACCAATATTATAATTGAGGTTTTCAAAGTCGCTTTTAGCGCAATGGTTATCATATTATTAATGGATATGATTTATTCTACAATTGAAGGAATAGTCCCGAGTCGCTGCAGGCTTACGACCCGACACTTGGGGGCTACATTATTGAAGTTGAGATTACATCAAATATGCAAGTCTCATGTCGCTGCAAGCATGCACCATGACACTTGGGGGCTAATGCAAAGTCATTCTTTGTTCATCTTATTGAAGACCCGACTCATCACATTATAATGAGCCGGCCCTTGGGGGCTACCAATTGCTCCTATCAACATTTGAAGGTACAAAGCTTTTTATTCATTATATTGAAGGGTCCACTGCTCAGTTGGTAAAGCACAAGGCTCTTAACCTTGTGGACGTGGATTCAAGTCCCATGATGGGGGTTACATCATATGATGTTATTTTCATTGAAGTATATATTAAGTCCCAGCTCAATATTATCTTACTGAGCCGGCCCTTGGGGGCTACACATCATTGCTCAAATCTACATGATTATATTTACAAAGTCCCTGCTCATTATTGCATAAATTACCCGGCCCTTGGGGGCTACACTGGTTGAAGTTTTATGAGTATAAGGCAATTTCAAGTCCCTGGTTGCTGCAATCATGACAACCTGGCACTTGGGGGCTACATAATATGGAGTGTTCAGTTTTTACTAGTGACTGGGATGAACAACATGGATTTCTTCAAAAGTGGCAGTATTGATATTGAAGCAAGGTCTTAAACCATAACTTTGTTTTGTTCAAGACTTGGGGGCTACAGGTAATATGGATATAAGGGAGAAGTATCTTCCAAATTTTCAGTTTGGAGCAAACCAGATTGAACCAGCGTTGACAACAATCATGAACCGGCGTTGAGAACAATCGTGACCCGGAATTATCAGTTTTTATAACCCGACAATGGTGGTTATCGTAAACTGGCAAGTTCTACATCTTCAAACCGGCCGAATATCAGATGAGTATTTCAAGAACAATATTTCTTAAACCGGCGCTCTGGAAGCCGATTCAAGTGGATTATTCTTCACAATATTTTTCATAAGAAGCCAACATCAGCAATTTGAGTATGAAGCTAGTTATTGACTAGGATTTTCTAGAAGAAGGAAATGACAAGGATTTAAGGATGATCAAGTGCCGGTTTACAAGAGTATTTAAACCGGAGCACAACCCGACAAATTTGTTCTTGTGTTTATGTTGCAGATCAGTTTAACATGGATGAATCCAAATTAAACTGGGGGCTAATGTCGGGGATATACCCCGTGGCGTAAACTGGCCGGGAGTATAAACCGGCTGGACTGGATGATTCACTGGCTACCCGCCCGATCTTGGCGGTTCATTAGTAACCCGGCGGGCGGGTCAGATGGATGACGAGGCCCGCGGCCCAGAAGGCCGATTCATACTATGGTGGGCCGGTTTAAGACGAAAGGCACGAGGAATATTTTACAAGGAGTTAAGACCAGGTCTTGTATCCGGTTTGTATTAGAGATAGACTAGTCCTAATCCTAATAGGACTCCACATGTAATCCACCCCTTCAACATATATAAGGAGGGGCAGGGCTCCCCAAGGAGGGACAAGCTACAAGCAAGAAGAAACAATCTTAGGGCTAGACACAAAGAGGAGAGCCGGTTTACGGCGACTCCCTCCTTATGATAATGAGACCTAGCCTCAAACAGCATGTAGGGTTTTTACCGGATGATGTTTCCCAGGGCCCGAAGCTGTCTAAATCCCTGTCTTGTGTTGCGTCTCTCGATTCCACTCAACCCCTCTCAAGCTACCACATAGATGCGTTGGCCTCGCGACTAAGTCCTGACACTAAGGACATCTGCCGTGACAAATCCACGACAACAATGTAACTAGATTATTGACTCTAGTGCAAGTGGGAGACTGTTGGAAATATGCCCTAGAGGCAATAATAAAATGGTTATTATTATATTTCCTTGTTCATGATAGTTGTCTATTGTTCATGCTATAATTGTGTTATCCGGTAATCATAATACATTTGTGAATACATAGACCATAACATGCCCCTAGTGAGCCTCTAGTTGACTAGCTCGTTGATCAATAGATGGTTACGGTTTCCTGACCATGGACATTGGATGTCATTGATAAGAGGATCACATCATTAGGATAATGATGTGATGGACAAGACCCAATTCGAAGCATAGCACAAGATCGTGTAGTTCGTCTGCTAGAGCTTTTCTAAGTGTCAAGTATCATTTCCTTAGACCATGAGATTGTGCAACTCCCGGATACCGTAGGAGTGCTTTGGGTGTACCAAACGTCCCAACGTAACTGGGTGGCTATAAAGGTGCACTACAGGTATCTCCGAAAGTGTCTGTTGGGTTGGCATGAATCGAGACTGGGATTTGTCACTCCGTATGACAGAGAGGTATCTCTGGGCCCACTCGGTAATGCATCATCATAATGAGCTTAGTGTGACTAAGTAGTTGGTCACGGGATCATGCATTACGGAACGAGTAAAGTGACTTGCCGGTAACAAGATTGAACGAGGTATTAGGATACCGACGATTGAATCTCGGGCAAGTAACATACAGATTGACAAAGGGAATTGTATACGGGATTGCTTGAATCCTCGACATCGTGGTTCATCCAATGAGATCATCATGGAACATGTGGGAGCCAACATGGGTATCCAGATCCCGCTATTGGTTATTGGCCGGAGAGTTGTCTCGGTCATGTCTCCATGGTTCCCGAACCCGTAGGGTCTACACACTTAAGGTTCGATGACGCTAGGGTTATTAGGAAGACTTGTATGTGATTACCGAATGTTGTTCGGAGTCCCGGATGAGATCCCGGACGTCACGAGGAGTTCCGGAATGGTCCGGAGGTGAAGATTTATATGTAGGAAGTTGTCATACGGTCACCGGAAAGGTTCGGGGGCATATCGGTATTGTACCGGGGCCACTGGAGGGGTTCCGGGGGTCCACCGGGAGGGGCCACGTCTCTCGGAGGGCCTAATGGGCTGTAGAGGAAAGGGAACCAGCTCTACATGGGCTAGGCGCATCCCCCCTTGGGCCCATGCGCCTAGGGTTGGGGGGGGAACCCTAAGGGGGGAGCCCCCTTCCTTGGGGGCAAGCCCCCTCCCCTTGGCCGCCGCCCCCCTCTAGATCTCATCTAGAGGGGGCCGGCCCCCTTCCTTCTTCCCCTATATATAGAGGGGCGAGGGGAGGGCTCCACACAACATCCAAGGCGCAGCCCCTCCCCTCCCCAACACCTCTCCTCCTCCGCAAGAGCTTGGCGAAGCCCTGTCGGAGTACTGCTACTCCACCATCACCATGCCGTCGTGCTGCTGTTGGAGCCCTCTTCCTCAACCTCTCCCTCCTCCTTGCTGGATCAAGGCGCGGGAGACGTCCTCGCTCCGTACGTGTGTTGAACGCGGAGGTTCCGTCCGTTCGGCGCTAGGATCTTCGGTGATTTGGACCACGACGAGTACGACTCCATCAACCCCGTTCTCTTGAACGCTTCCGCTCGCGATCTACAAGGGTATGTAGATGCACTCCCCTCCCTCTCGTTGCTAGATGACTCCATAGATTGATCTCGGTGATGCATAGAAAATTTTAAATTTCTGCTACGATCCACAACAAGTTGGCCGAAGGGCGGTTGAATTTGGGATTTGGGG
>NC_041384.1:308455201-308460022 GCF_002162155.2 Triticum dicoccoides
CACCGTTGGCGGGGGGGGTGGCGCATGGTTGGTTTCTCCAAGTGCAGTCCCACATGTCAGTGAAGAGGCAAGCCGAAGGGCGTTCTGTTTGCGTGAGCCGTGTGCAGGACCAAACGTGTGTGGGGTGTAATGCGACCCCGACAGGGGTGCTTTGAGTGTACCACCTTTTTTCCTTTTAAACTTGGTGCTTCGCCCCCTCAAAAAAAACTGGGTGCTTAACGCAATCCATCGATACTACTACTAGTAATCCGATAATCCCGACTAAAACGGCACGGCCGGGTCTTTTCCCGCGGGATATGCTGGGAGGTTGGCTTAGTTGGGTTTTTTAGGACGAGTAATGCTACACCTACGTAATCCCAGTTACGTAATTAGCATAATGCGAAACGTGTGAGCTGTTGATTGTAGATTGGGGGGAGGGAGGGGCCCACCACCATGAAAATCAGGGAGGAGAGAGAGAGGCAATTTATGTTATCCCTTTCGTAGGTTCCCATAGATGTAGAAAGATGTGAAATGCGTGAATGTGTAGTGGACGTACTATTGGAGTGCCTAAGATAAATTGTGTATGTAGACCCTATGTGTTTATTTACTTCGCATGTTAGCTTTGTCTCGGTTCAAACCTTGTAAGTTTATAAACAAAAAATGAATCATCATTCCATATCTACTCTTATAAAAAGCAGAGTTGGTGATGATGGTGTGCCTGGCATCCTGCAATATAAGCTGTCCGATCTATATCTAATGGATAGGAAGGAACCTATGACAATTTACCCGCACTCCTCTCCACATTTGCAGATAAGGCCTTCCCTCGTTTATCCTTTTCTCCCACAAGATCTTGATGTTCCGTGCAACGCACGGGCATCTTTCTAGTACTCCTACAATCTACTATATCTTACTATTATTTCCTATACACCGGCCAAGATTAATGTAAACACGGCAGATTTTCATTAGATTTCAAACTTTTATGGGACAGAAAAATAAAAGAAACCCGACCCTAAACCTATTCTACGGCGGCGACCGACGCCCTCCATCTGTGATCTCCATGTAAAGGGGCGGGGTTCAAGACCCGTGAAGTGAAGGTGCGGTCTCCGGCGAGGAAGAGTAGAACACGGGAGACAGACCGGCCAGTTGGCACACCATGCCCTGCTGCCTCCCATGCAACACTCATACTCGGAGGAGTCCCAGACCTCGGTGGTGCCCGACGTTGGACGGCGGCAGGTAGAACGCATGGCTGACGGTGCTCCCATCGTCGGTCGCCAGCGTGGCCACCGCTTGTGCGGTCGCGTCCGCATACGGCTACGCCGCTATTGCGTTGTGAGCGGCGACTTGAGCGAGCGCGGCGACCTCGAGCTTCATCCCCGAAGACAAGCTCTCCCGCAGAGCGTTCACGCTCGCAGTCATGGCAGATGTGGTTCCTGGTAGCAGGATGACGCGCTATGGTGTGGAGGTTATCTGGCGTTGCAGCTTTAAGTAGCGCATCCCGGTGAGGCCAGGCGTCTAGGTGCGTCATTAATTTGCCGGAGTTGGTTCCTCGGGCACAGATCCTCTTAATGATGGCATACGGAAGGACGACATTAATGCCGGCAGCTAGCGCCAGCTGGGAATGCACCGTGCGATAGCGCGAGGGACGTGGGATTTTGGTATGCCAAGGTAGTCAGTTGCGGTCATGGCAATGTTTGAGATGCCCTTTGCTCACATGTGATCCCCACATGTCATTGAAAAAGCAAGATGACCCGGCATGGTCTAAGCTCCTGGGGATGCAGTTGTCAGTGCTACAAGACTCTGCGGACACGTCGTGGCGCGAACACACTTCGGCGCCCCATGCATCCTCGACGAGCCAGGTGTTGATCTGCTGGTCGTGCCACATTGCTAACGCCACCCTCGGCACACTGAAGCCAATAGTGTTCAGCGATGATGAGCGTGTCACTCACCGCGGTCGCCGTGTCTAGAGGCGGTGCGGGATCTACGTCATGTTGTAGGCCCTCATGACCCACATGAATGGTTGCCGGTGGCAAGGAGGTCGTGGGCCAGCTCCTCCATTGGACTAGTCTGTGGTGTTGGGAACGTAGCATGCAATTTAAAAAAATTCCTGCGATCACATAAGATCTATCTAGGAGATACATAGCAACGAGAGGGGGAGACTGTGTCCATGAACCCTCGTAGACCAAAAGCAGAAGAATTAGGTTAAGGCGGTTGATGTAGTCGATCGTCTTCACGATCCAACCGATCCAAGTACCAAACGTACGGCACCTTCGTGTTCTGCACATGTTCAGCTCGATGACATCCCTTGAACTCTTGATCCAGTAGAGAGTCAAGGGAGTGTTCCATCAACACGACGACGTGGTGACAGAGATGGTGATGTGTTCCGCGCACGGTTTCGCCTAAGCACTACGACGCTATGACCGGAGGAGTAAACTGTGGAGGGGGGCACCGCACATGGCTAAGAGAACAACTATTATGCCTTTGGGGTGCCCCTACCCACGTATATAAAGGAAGGGAGGGGAGGCCGGCCGGCCCCTAGGGTGCGCCAAGTGGGGGGTCCCACTAGGACTCCTAGTCCTAGTCGGCTCCCCCGTCCTTCCAACGGAGATGGGAAAGGGGAAAGAGGGGGAGAAACAGAAGGAAAGGGGGGCCGCGCCCGCACCCCTTGTCCAATTCGGATTGGGCTTGGGGGGGCATGCACCACCTCCTATGGCTGCCTCCTCTCCACTATGGCCCATTAGGCCCATTAACTTTCCCGGGGGGTTCCGATAGGCTCCCGGTACTCTGATAAATCCCCGAACCTCTTCAGAACCATTCCGGTGTCTGTTTACAACCTTCCAATATATGAATCTTTACCTCTCGACCATTTTGAGACTCCTCGTAATGTCCGTGATTTCATCCGGGACTCCCAACAAACTTCGGTCACCACAACACATAACTCATAATACAAATCGCCATCGAACGTTAAGCGTGCGGACCCTACGAGTTCTAGAGCTATGTAGACATGACCAAGACACATCTCCGGTCAATAACAAATAGTGGAACTTGTATGCTCATATTATTGCCTCCTACATATTCTACGAAGATCTTTATCAGTCAAACCGCGTAACAAAATACGTTATTCCCTTTGTCATCGGTATGCTACTTGCCCGAGATTCGATCGTCGATATTATCATACCTAGTTCAATCTCGATACCGGCAAGTCTCTTTAATCGTTCCGTAATGCATCATCCCACAACTAACTTATTAGTCACATTGCTTGCAAGGCTTATAGTGATGTGCATTACCGAGAGGGCCCAGAGTTACCTCTGCGATACATGGAGTGACAAATCCTAATCTTGATCTATGCCTACCCAACAAATACCTTCAGAGACACCTGTAGAGCATCTTTATAATCACCCAATTACGTTTTGATGTTTTATAGCACACAAGGTGTTCCTCCGTTATTCGGGAGTTGCATAATCTCATAGTTAGAGGAATATGTATAAGTCATGAAGAAAACAAAAAAAACTAAACGATCATAATGCTAAGCTAACGGATGGGTCTTTTCCATCACATCATTATCTAATGATGTGATCCCATTCATCAAATTACAACACATGTCTATGCTCAGGAAACTTAATCATCTTTGGTTAATGAGATAGTCAAGTAAAGGCATACTAGGGACACTATGTTTGTCTATGTATTCACACATTTACCAAGTTTCTGGTTAATACAATTCTAGCATGAATAATAAACATTTATCATGATATAAGGAAATATAAATAACAACTTTATTATTGCCTCCAGGGCACATTTCCTTCATGCGCCATGTGATCCCGACAGGTGTGCCCCACATGTCAGTTTCCCTATTTTCTTGGCCAAATTCGAGCGTCAGTGCTCCGCGTTACGCATTAGGCGCAGAACAGGTGGTTTTGTGCCCGGGTTCAAATGTGGTACAGTACCAAGTTGTTACCCTAGCCCCAAATGTGGTGGTTTTGGGTACAGTACCACCCTTTTCCTTTTCAAGTAGTGAAGTTTAACACTTGATTAAGTAGCCGGATGGTATGCTAAATGTAGTTGTCCGACTGTTTGAAGGAATAACTGAGGTGTGCCCACATTTAGTGGTCCAACATACCATGTTCCGGCAGTAGTAACTATACTAGTCCCTGCGTACTCCCTCTGTTATTATTTACTCCACATTTTAGCTTTGCTCAAAGTCGAACTTTGTAAACTTTGACAAAGTTTATAGATAGAAATAATAACATATACAATAACAAATGAATACTATTAGATTCATTATTGAATATACTTTCACATCATATAGATTTGCTATTGTAAATGTTCATATTTTTTCTATAAATTTGGTCAAATTTTATGAAGTTTGACTTTAGTCAAACCTAATATGTAGAGTAAATAAAAACAGAGGGAGTATCTTACTCCGTGACCAAGACGAAAGGGAAAATGAGACAACTTATTGTTTATTTGAGCCATTCAAGTATAATCATGTGGCATTGCTTATTTCTCATTCCTCTCCAACCCTCTTCTCCAACGATCATGCTGCCCTCCGCTCGAGTCCATCCTCCCACATGCCTCATTTGAACATTCCGCCGAGTATCATTCACATGTGGGCCTAGACCATGCTTGTATTTCCAATGTTGTAATGTGTCTGAAATGCATATAAACAAATGGTACGTTTAAAGTTTCACTTTGCCTCCACTACTTGTCACTTCCCGTCTTATTTTTGACATCCCATTCGGTTCATGCCCCGACACATCTTGACGAGATCTATTGATGTTGAGAGGTCAATTGTGTGTTGTGCATGGAGATAAAGGTTTGGTCTGTTTCTATGATAGAAATGACTCA